>NC_053496.1:170740682-170893182 GCF_905171775.1 Rana temporaria
TCCCCCCCCCCCGTGCTCCGTGCAGTCTTTCCTCCCCCCCCCACCCGTGCTCCGTGCAGTCTTTCCCCCCCCCCCCCGTGCTCCGTGCAGTCTTTCCCCCCCCCCCCGTGCTCCGTGCAGTCTTCCTCCCCCCCCCCCGTGCTCCGTGCAGTCTTTCCTCCTCCCCCCCGTGCAGTCTTTCCTTCCCCCCCGTGCAGTCTTCCCCCCCCCCCCCCCGTGCAGTCTTTCCTCCTCCTCCCCCGTGCTCCGTGCAGTCTTTCCTCCTCCTCCCCCCGTGCTCCATGCAGTCTTTCCTTCCCCCCCGTGCTCCGTGCAGTCTTTCCTCCCCCCCCCCGTGCTCCGTGCAGTCTTTCCTCCCCCCCCCCGTGCTCCGTGCAGTCTTTCCCCCCCCCCCCGTGCTCCGTGCAGTCTTTCCTCCTCCCCCCCCCGTGCTCCGTGCAGTCTTTCCTTCCCCCCCGTGCAGTCTTTCCCCCCCCCCCGTGCTCCGTGCAGTCTTTCCTCCTCCTCCCCCGTGCTCCGTGCAGTCTTTCCTCCTCCTCCCCCCCGTGCTCCATGCAGTCTTTCCTTCCCCCCCGTGCTCCATGCAGTCTTTCCTCCCCCCCCCCCGTGCTCCGTGCAGTCTTTCCTCCCCCCCGTGCTCCGTGCAGTCTTTCCCCCCCCCCCCGCAGTCTTTCCTCTCCCCCCCCCCCCCCGTGCTCCGTGCAGTCTTTTGTCCCCCCCCCCCTGCTTCGTGCAGTCTTCCCCCCCCCCCGTGCCGCTATTCTCCCCCCCTGTCCGTGCCGCTCTTCTCTCCTACCATCAGTGCCGCTCTTCTCTCCCCATGTCAGTGCCACTATTCCCCCCCCCCCCCCCCAGTCCGTGCCGCTCTTCTCTCCACCATTCCGTGCCGCTCTCCCCCCTCAATTTGTGAGGATGGAGAGTGGAGGAGGAGAAGGAGATTTAGCGGCTCCTACCTTTTCCGAATGGACAGAGTCAGTGATCACTGACTCTGTCCATTCACATAACTGAGCATCGTAACCTGTGTTTACGATGCTTCAGTTTATGAATGGAGGAGCTTCTCTCCATTCATTTTAGCTGAGGCTGCTGAGAAAGGGACTGGGGAATCTGTGTCCTTAGTCCCTTTCACTGTCTTAAAGGGGAGATTTCAGAGGTCTGTTAAGACCCCTGATATCTCACCAAAGATCCCCAACAGGGCTGATAAAAAAATAAAAAATAATTGCAATAAATTTTAAAAATAAATAAAAAAAACAAAAAAAAAACAAACACACTGACAATTCACTCCCCCCCCCCCAAAAAAAACAACAAAAAATCACTGTAAAAAAAAAAAAAAAAATATATATATATATATATATATATATATATATATATTAAAAAAATTCCGCCACTGTCACATGACATTAAAAAAAAAATATCGGTATTCGGTATCGGTGAGTACTTGAAAAAAAGTATCGGTACTCGGTCTCAAAAAAGTGGTATCGGGACAACCGTAAAGCATGGGAGAAGGTTTTCTGTAGTCCATGGTGTCACGGGAACCCCGTCTCACTCCACTTGAGTGCTTCCGTCAGTACACTGCTTCCTCCAATCTGGATCCTTAGATATCGGATATTACAGCCACATATTGTAACCAAGAACCAGTCGAGACTAGCTCAGTTACAAACTGGGACATGGAATGTTTTATTGGACAAGGATACAGGCTTTTTATACACTTGAAAAGTATGTCAGTCCCCCACACATACACAATAGCCAAAATATTTACCCCAAATAAAAAAAGAATCACACAACGGTTTAGCCAAAGAGGTACAGCTGATTCATGGCTATAAACAAAGCAAACCTTAAAGTGGAGTTCCACCCATAAATATAACATTACATCAGTAGTTTTAAAAAAATGTCATTAGTCCTTTACGAAAAAAAAAAAATTTTTTAGATGCCTTCAAAGTGTTGTTGCTAGGCAGAATAGTTAATCTTCCCACTTCCTGCACCTAGGTGCTTAATGCTTCCTAACCTACACTGCACAGACTCCTGGGAATGTAGTGGGTGTAACTTTCCAGGAGTCTGTGCACTCCCCAGTCTCAAAGAATCATGTGACTTGGACAGCACAGGTGCTAAAACCTGATCTGACACTGCTTGTGCAGCACTGAGCATGTGCGAGGTCGAAATCCAGGAAGTCATACAGTCTGGCTTCATGATGCCCACACTTAAGATGGCCCCAGTCAATTTCTATTTTATAAAGTGTCTAAATGCTGTAACAACCTAACAAAACGGACCTTAGTTTACAGACTAACTTTACTAGAATACATTAAGCTTGTGTATTACAGGGGTATTTATATATAAAAAGTGAAATTGTGGCCGGAACTCCGCTTTAACAACAATAACAGGAGACCCATTTACAATAAACACATTATGACAGGGGGCCCCAGACAGGTGGCTTGCTGATGACATCAACATTATGAGTCCCAAGCTGGCAGAGACCACCATGGCCTAAACTGAGGAAAAAAAATATATTTTTATATATTTGAGGATATTTATTATAGCATAAAGTTAAAAATATTGAATTTTTTCAAAATTGTCGCTCTATTTTTGTTTATAGCGCAAAAAAAAAAAAAAAAAAAAAAAAAGCAGAGGTGATTAAATATCACCAAAAGAAAGCTCTATTTGTGGGTGAAAAAAATAAAATAAAATAAAAAAAAATACGTAAATTTTGTTTGGGTACGTTGCACGACCGTGCAATTGTCAGTTAAAGCGACGCAGTGCCATATTTGCAAAAAAAGGCGCAGTCAGGAAGGGGGTAAATTCTTCTGGGGCTGAAGTGGTTATTCACCACTGGGTTTTTAAATTTTTGGTAAACAAAACGAAAAAAGAGACCATAAAAAAAAGATTTAATAACATTTTGTAACGTAATTGGGAATTGGCGGAATGCCTCCACCTGACAGGCAGGAGTCAGATATACGCACAATCCCAATTTAAAACCCCCAACTGTCAGGTCCGTACCAACCTGGCAGCGAAGGGGGTTGAACAAAAAAGGAATGATTGAGTTAATGAGATCATTTGTTTCACTTACAGAATAGTCCTGCAGGACCTGGCGATCATCCTGAGGGATCTCCTGATCTTCCTGTGTGGAGTCCCGGGAATACAGAGGACGGGGACATCTCTCTGGTGGGTTCCCATTACTGGATCCATCTGTAGGAAACACACACACTGACTGAATACAAAGCACTGCTTTTAGACCTTTTAATAAACAAGGAACAATAAATGCTTGATTGGACGTAACGCGTAAGGGCAGTCAGATCATGGAGTCTAGGTGGTGCCTTTGTTCTGCTCTATCCTTTACAATAAAGTCTCTTCTTACCCGGTGATGTGAGGGGCGGCTGATCCTCCATCATGACGTCCTTGTAGAGATCCTTGTGTCCTTCTATATACTCCCACTCCTCCATGGAGAAATAGACAGTGACATCCTGACACCTTATAGGAACCTGACACACACAATGATACCGTCACCATCCAGACACATCCCTTGTCTGTTACTGGATAATGTCCCAGAATTCCCGGCACCGCTCACCTCTCCTGTCAGCAGCTCGATGATCTTCTGGGCGACTTCTACAATCTTCTTGTCGATGTTTCCCTCGGACGGCAAGGAGGAAGGTGGATGACCAGACTTCTTTTTTATGGGTCCATAACTCTATTCAATAAGATACAAGATATATTGTAATAGAGATAAGAGTGACGTCTTGTGACCTCCCAGAATCCTCCTCACCTCTCTGGTCAGGTCTGTGTATTATTAATAGAGATAAGAGTGATGTCATGTGACCTCCCAGAATCCTCCTCACCTCTCCGGTCAGGTCTGTGTTTTATTAATAGAGATACGAGTGATGTCATGTGACCTCCCAGAATCCTCCTCACCTCTCCGGTCAGGTCTGTGTTTTAGTAATAAAGATAAGAGTGATGTCATGTGACCTCCCAGAATCCTCCTCACCTCTCCGGTCAGGTCTGTGTTTTAGTAATAAAGATAAGAGTGATGTCATGTGACCTCCCAGAATCCTCCTCACCTCTCCGGTCAGCTCTGTGTTTTATTAATAGAGATACGAGTGATGTCATGTGACCTCCCAGAATCCTCCTCACCTCTCCGGTCAGGTCTGTGTTTTATTAAGAGAGATAAGAGTGATGTCATGTGACCTCCCAGAATCCTCCTCACCTCTCCGGTCAGGTCTGTGTTTTATTAATAGAGATAAGAGTAATGTCATGTGACCTCACAGAATCCTCCTCACCTCTCCGGTCAGCAGGTAGATGATGTCCAGGGCCAGAGCCAATACCTTCCCATTGGGATGACTTGGGATTTCCTTCTTCTCTGTAAAAGACTCTGGTGCCCCATTCTAAAATGATTTAAAAAAAAAGGGGCACAAGTTAGGTGGGAGGAGCAGTGAACTCCCACATATATTACTGTCTCTGTTGAACAGAGCAATTTTACCAGCCAGAAGATTACTAGAGCAATGCGGGGACTCAACTTTGACCCCTGCAACCCCAACATTGTAAATCGATTTTGCAATCCTGAAGCCTCCGTGCCCCTGTATTTTAAAGTGGTATTAAACCAAAAAGCAAACATTATATTGCAGCTTACCAATTCTTAGATGCGATGGCTGCATTAGTCTCCTTTTTAGGCTTTCTTTCTTTCATTTTCAATTGGTGATCAAACCAGCACGTTGGTTGTTTTTAGATGCACTCACGCAGAATGTATGCGTTTATAGCAGGGTTCGCTAAATTGGGGACCGCGGTCCGTACCCAAACCAAACGATGGTCCTGTCTGGACCACCGCCGTGCCACTTGTCAGCCTGGGTTCTCTCTCTCGTTCCCTCTCGGCCGCTATCATCCTCGCAGCAGGACAGAGGGCAAGATCTGATAATCACTTGCTTGTTAAAGTGAACGTAAACCCTCCTATCGTTTTCAGCCAGGGAAGCCGCCATCTTGGTCTCTATTTAATTTTTAACTGCCATGGTGCTACACATGTGATCAGTTATGACACCAGACATTGGAAGGTTTGACTATTCGAAATCCTGGCATGCTGGAAATGTTAAATCGATGGGTTGACTTCCACTTTAATGTAATAAGTTGGACAGCTCTTGGCCTTCTGTCCCAAGATGCAGCACTTCTGGCCCTGCCCGCTGTAAGGATAATAGTGTAAGCCGGGCAGGAGACGAGAGAGGGAATATCCAGCTGTTGTGCCTCTTGCCCTGGTAGGACGGTGCTGGGGTGGCTGAATGATGAAAGGGAGTACTAGGATGTAAAGAAGGAGAGCGGGGCTACTGCAAGGGGGTACCGTGATGTGTAAAGGAACTGACACCGTTGGACTGCTTTAAAGGGGAGTCTGCAATGTGAAGGGAGACTGTGATGTAAAGGATAGGGGGCTACTGCAAAGGGGTACCGTGATGTGTAAAGGGGTAAGGGGTAAAGTGGGGACTGAGATGGATAAAGGGACCACTGTGATGGGTAAAGGGACACAGAGATGGGTAAAGGGGTAAAGTGGGCACTGAGATGTGTAATGGGGTAAAGGGGGCACCTTGGTGGGTAAAGGGGGCACTGTGGTGGGTAAAGGGGTAAATGAGGCACTGAGATGTGTAAAGGGGGCACTGTGGTGGGTAAAGGGGGCAAGGGAGCACTGTGATAGGTAAAGGGGGCACTGAGATGTGTAAAGGGGTAAAGAGGGCACTGAGATGTGTAAAGGGGTAAAGAGGGCACTGAGATGTATAAAGGGGCAAAGAGGGCACTGAGATGGGTAAAGGGGGCACTGAGATGTATAAAGGGGCAAAGAGGGCACTGAGATGGGTAAAGGGGGCACTGAGATGTATAAAGGGGTAAAGAGGGCACTGAGATGTGTAAAGAGGTAAAGGAGGCACTGTGGTGGGGAGAGGGGGAAAGGAAGCACTAAGATGGGTAAAGGGGGCACTGAGATTGGTAAAGGGGGAACTGAGATGGGTCGAGGGGTAAAGGGGGCACCGTGATGGGTAAAGGAACTAAGGACACTGTTGGACTGCTTTAAAAGGAGATTCTGCAATGTGAAGGGTACAGGAGGTGTGTTACTGGACAGATCACCAGATAAAAGCCAAAAGAAAGTGAATGAAACCGCAACATCTAACGATTGGTAAGTGGGGTTCCCTGCTGACAGCTGAAAGCACAAAAAACAAAACAAAACAAAAAACCATTGCCAGCAATAAAAAAAAACTGAAAAAAATAATAAAGCGTGCCCCCCCCCCCATCCATACCAGGCCCTTTTAGGTCTGGAAGGGATTTTAAGGGGCACCCCACGCCAGAGTAGCCACTCCCACTACAAAACTGAACCTTAATTTGGCGCTGGCGTGCGGTAACACAACAATATAAAAATCATTTCACAACTGCCCCGGGCCCCACTCACCTCCAGCACCAGAGGCTCCGGCGTGTCGTTCACCTTAGGAAGTGGCCCATCTCTTGCCGCCAAATCAGGTTCAGCGTTCACAGCCGGGGGTTGGGGCGTGGCTCTTCGTTTGGGGAAGACGGTGGGCACAGCGTCCGCCCTCAGCAGCTTTGTGGGGTAGTCGGTGAGGTAAGAGTCTCTGGTGAAGTGGGCGGAGCAAATGCGCACGCCGTCCGCCACGTCCCTGTCCGAGCAGATCTGCTGGGCCAGCCGGTCCAGGTCTCCGAAGTCCTGTCCAGTGAGCCGCAGCCAGGACCCGATCTGGCCCAGGTCTCGGGGGAAGGCGTGCAACCTGATGCCCCGGCGGGAGGTGGCCCGGTTGGCCTTGCTGGGGCACCCCGTCACCACGCAGCGCAGCATGGCGTCTCCCTGCGGACAGAGGGAAAGGACATTTAAAGGGGCTTTCCACTTTACATATTTAACTTTTTTTTATTAATTTTCCCTTCCCCTGCAGACCAACACTAAGCGCTCACCTGTGCGACTCAAATTTCGTGTACTACCTGCTTAGAAAAAGGGGTGGCGCCACCGACTCAGAACAAGCATGCGCCGAGGGAAGTCACGGCGGAGTCAGGACCCCCGAGCTCAGCTCAGACAGGAAGTCATCGAATCAGTGCAGCGTCCACTCAGCCAGTCTTCTCATGGAGCTCAGCAATGGCAGCCGTGTTATTTTCAGGGTCCAGGGGTCCTTTAAGAACATGAAGCATGATTATAAAGTGCAAATAATGATATATATCTGCAGCTTTATAACCCTAAAAAAAAAAAACTACCAAACGTGCCAATGATATCATTAATAAACAAACTGCACCTTGTTTTCACTACTTTGCAGCTAGTTCGGTCTGGAAACTATGTGCACATGTGCAGATCGCCGAAAGACAGACCGCACATGCGCAGATTGCCCTAAACCCGCGCACTTCAGCTCTGTGAGGCCTGGCGGCCATGCTTATTAGAGGCATCCGCTGCCTACACAAGACAGATGTTGTAGTTGGACGTGGCTTCGCAAGGAAAACAAAATATAAACTCACAAAAGTCCTTAACCGCTTCCCTCGCCTTTTCCGCTTCAGTCCGTTCCCGGAGAAATAAGAATTCGCTATTGCCAGCAGTAAAGATGGCGCATCTTAGGCTTTTATGAGGATGTTGAGTTTTCACCCGCGTTTTATACAGACAGGGACGAGCGGCCGCGTTTCGTAGAGAAGGAAACGACCTTAGAGGTCCGTCTAATAGAGAATTCGGTATTGTTTACGATTTATTTCGATAAGCTGTTGGATAGTTTGGTGTTGCCCACTACAAAGGTGGCCGCTTTTCCTGGCAAACGTCACTTCCGCCACGGGGGGTCTGTTTAGAAGCGCAGCAATAGGCAGGAAGTGGAGTTTGTGACTGCTGCAGATGTTTCATCAGATTTGGCAACCCATCTGAATTGGTAACGGAAGTGACGTTCCGTCGCCACCATCTTGCTACACCCCGTACTCCTCCATAGTCGCCATATCTGACGAAACACAGGGGATTGTTTTATATTGAGGGGATTCAGACATCTTGCTGATCAGGCTTTTTCTGACAGTTTTTGAAATCATTATTTTTTTGCTAGAAAATTACTTAGAACCCCCCCAAACATTAAATATATATTTTTTAGCAGAGACCCTAGGGAATAAAAGGCTGTGGTTTTGTAAACGCAATTTTTGGGGAAAAATTCACTTTAATTAATAAAAAAAAAAACATAAAAAAATATATACCCCATTTTTTTTGGTGCAGTATAAAAGATGATGTTACACCGAGTAAGTAAGATACCAAACATGTCAGGCTTTAAAATTAAGCATGATTGCGGAATGGCGACAAACTACCTTAAAAATCTCCTTAGATGACGCTTTAAATTGTGTTACAGTTTACAAGTTTAGAGTTACAGAGGAGCTCTAGCACTATAAAAGGTTACTTCCACCCTAAACCAGAAATGATGTCGCCCTGGTCCTCCAAGGCCATAGAGGTGATCAGAGACGATGCAGTCTCTGGTAGCCTCGGTGACCAGCCGACCGGCCCCTCCCACCGCTTCTGAAAGCGATCCAGCGGCTAATGAGCCACTGGGACCGCTTTCATGAGCCGGTAGGACTGCTTTCACGAGCTGTGGTCCCTTCCTGTGCTGAGCCAGAATCCTGCCTTGTCCATCCATGACATTTAACTTCCCCCACCCCCTGCCCAACACTACAGTAAGGCATGCCGTGATTGATAAATGTCAAAGTTGCTTGTGCTTTTGATCAAACTGTTAAGCCATCAAAAGGCTGGTGTTGCCATGGTGCGGCACATGTGAACAATTTTGACTTAACATCAAACGGAGGCTAAGATGGCAGCTTCCGTGGCTGTAAGGCTCCATTCACACCTGAACGCGGCGTATTGTACCGCAATTTGCCGCAACAAATTGCAGCATTTTGTCCCGCGATTTGCCACGACAAAACGCAGCGTTTTTTACCGCGGTTTTCGCTGGAGGGGTGATTTACACATTGTCGGCTATGGCCGAACGCCGAAGCCGCCTGAAAAAAAGGGTCAGGGACTTGTTTTGAGCTTCAGGCGTACGGCGTTTGGCGTGGAGATGTGAACCATCTCCATAGCCGACAATGTTAAATCACTCCTCCAGCGTATTTCAGGCTGCAATAGCGTCGGGCGTCAAAACGCCTAGGTGTGAATGGAGCCTAAAAGATAGGAGGGTTTAGTTCCACTTTAACTTCCGTCACTCCCTGTTCAACACTGCAGTAGCATAATCTAGGCCAGTGATGGAGAACCTTGGCACCCCAGATGTTTTGGAACTACATTTCCCATGATGCTCAGGCACTCTGCAGTGTAGTTGAGCATCATGGGAAATGTAGTTCCAAAACATCTGGGGTGCCAAGGTTCACCATCACTGTTCTAGGCTAACAAATCAGAAGCCGGAAGACCACCCCTGAGTATAATAGGGAAAGATGACCACTCCAAGCACTGTGGTTTCTTCCTGCACAGAGCCAAAATTCCACCTTGTTCATCCTTGATGCTTAGCTGCCCTAAAATAATTTAGAATGCTAACAAATCAGAAGATGGAGGACCACCCCCGAGGACACAAGGGAGGGATGTCCACTGAAGGAACTGTGATCCCTTCCTGCTCAGAGCCAGGAACCCACCTTGGCCATCTTTAAAGCTTAACTGCAGCAATATAATTTGGGAGGCTAACAAATCAGAAGATGGAAGACCACCCCTGAGGATACTAGGGACAGATAGCCACTCCAGGCACTGTGGTCCCTGCCTGTGCAGAGCCCAAATCCCACCTTTTCTATCCTTGATTCTTAACTGCAGTAATATAATTTACGAGGCCAACAAATCAGAGGATGGAAGACCCTTGCTCAGGGTACTACGAACAGGTGGCCATTCCAGGCACTGTGGTCCCTCCCTGTGCAGAGCCAAAATCCCACCTTGTCTATCCTTGATTCTTAACTGCAGTAATATAATTAGGAGGCCAACAAATCAGAAGATGGAATACCAGCGCTGAGGACACTAGGGACAGATGGCCACTCCAGGCACGGTGGTCCCTGCCTGCGCAGAGCCAGAATGCCACCTTGTTGATCCTTGATGCCTAACTTCAGTAATATAATTTGAGAGGCTAACGAATCAGAAGATGGAAGACCACCCCTGAGGGCACTAGGGACAGATGGCCACTCCAGGCACTGTGGTCCCTCCTGTGCAGAGCCAGAATCCCACCTTGTCCATCCTTGATGCCTAACTTCAGTAATATAATTTAGGAGGATAACAAATCAGAAGATGGAGGACCACCCCCGAGGACACCAAGGATGGATGACCACTTCAGGCAGTGTAGTCAATTCCTGCGTTGACCAGCATCCAACCTTGTCCATTCTTGATGCTTCACCCTCCGACCTTGTTCCCAACACTGCAGTAATATAATCTAGCAGGCTAACAAATCAAAAGCTGGAAGACCACCCTCGAGGACTCACAGGAAGGATGGCCACTCCAGGAGTTAGGCAGGGCTGCGGCTCTACGAGATATGGCAACCATTGGCTGTAGCTGAGAATATCCAGCCTACCTATTCAGGTGGCTGCAGTGTTGGGTGTTCCCAGGTGACCATCTAATGGCAGGCGGGGCCTAGACCGGCACAGCCAAACCTTGATAAGTACACAGGCTTTCCTAGGGCCCGCCTTGTGTTTGCTGTAAACATTTCAAGGCCTAATTTATACTTTGGGCACGCCCCTTGGGGCTTTTAGTGCTTTGCTGTGCATTTTTTTTTCTTTTTTATAACTTTTTTTTGTATTGCGTTGCAGCATGTTCCATTTTGTTTATTAAATGCTGCATGTCCTGTTTTTGCCCCGCTTGTTGTGTTAGTGTGAACTGAGCCCATTGAAAACAATGGGCCGGATTCAAGAAGCAATTGCGCCTGTGTAACCATAGGTTACACAGCGCAATTGCTTACTTGCCCCGGCGTAACGAGTGCTCCTGATTCAGGAACCTCGTTACGCCGACTGCAGCCTAAGATCTGCGCGACATAAGGCTCTTATGCCCGCATATCTTAGGCTGCATTCTTGCGGTGGACGCTAGGTGGCGTTCCCGTTGTGCTCAGTGTATAGTATGCAAATTGCATACTAACACCGATTCACAACGTTGCGCGAGCCCTGCGTACGCAATTTACGTCCGGCAGTTTTCGCGCAAGGCTGCCCCTGCTATTAGCAGGGGCAGCCCATGTTACGTATACCCGTCGTTCCCGCGTCGCGAAATTAGAATTTTATGTAGTTTGCGTAAGTGAATCGTGAATGGCGCTGGACGCCATTCACGTTCACTTTGAAGCAAATGACGTCCTTGCGACGTCATTTGCCGCAATGCACGTCGGGAAAGTTTCCCGACGGAGCATGCGCTCTACGATCGGTGCGGGAACGTGCCTAATTTAAATGATTCCCGCCCCCTACGGGATCATTTAAATTGCGTGCACTAGCGCCGGGCATTTTGCCGGTGCGCCCGCGCAATTCACGGAGCTTCTGCTCTGTGAATCAAGGGCAGCGGAGCAAATTTGCGGGGGCGCAGGGCAAAAACGTTGCCCTGCGCCTCCGTAAATAATGCGCAAATGTCTTTGAATCCGGCCCAATGCTACTCTACATGTTAAAGCTCTGGGCCTGTGTTAAGCAATGCTGCTAAACACATATGGGGGGGGTCAAATATTATTTATTCGTACACAATACAGTGCATGAATAAAATATCTCAATATGGTCACTAGATGGTGCTAATGCTCATAGAAAATACTTTTATATTAAGATTGTCACCTCCCTCTACTGGTCATAATGTGGTATTTTCCAGTTTTGTGTATTCTTAATTAATGAATAACATTTGACCTGGAGAGAAAACATCCTAATAATGTTTGATTTTGCTTTTATTCACATAGGAGGAATATGCTCTTTCAAAGGACGAATAGCAATGCAAATTTTACAGAACTAAACCCCATGGTGTGAATAAGTCTTTAACCACTTACCCCCCGGACCATATTGCTGCCCAAAGACCAGAGTACTTTTTGCGATTCGGGACTGCGTCGCTTTAACAGACAATTGCGCGGTCGTGCGACGTGGCTCCCAAACAAAATTGGCGTCCTTTTTTTCCCACAAATAGAGCTTTCTTTTGGTGGTGTTTGATCACCTCTGCGGTTTTGATTTTTTGCGCTATAAACAAAAATAGAGAGCCAATTTTGAAAAAAATGAATATTTTTTACATTTTGCTATAATAAATATCCCCCAAAAATATATAAAAAAACATTTTTTTTCCTCAGTTTAGGCCGATACGTTTTCTTCTACATATTTTTCGTAAAAAAAAAATCGCAATAAGCGTTTATTGATTGGTTTGCGCAAAAGTTATAGCGTTTACAAAATAGGGGGTATTTTTATGTCATTTTTATTATATTTTTTTTACTAGTAATGGCGGCGATCAGCGATTTTTTTTTTCGGTACTGCGACATTATGGCGGACACTTCGGACACTTTTGACACATTTTTGGGACCATTGGCATTTTTATATCGATCAGTGCTATAAAAATGCATTGGATTACTATAAAAATGCCACTGGCAGTGAAGGGGTTAACACTAGGGGGTGGGGAAGGGGTTAAGTATGGGTGTGTTCTAACTGTAGGGGGGGGTGGCCTCACTAGGGGAAACACTGATCCTCGGTTCATACATTGTATGAACCGAAGATCAGCATTTCCCCTGCTGACAGGACCGGGAGCTGTGTGTTTACACACACAGCTCCCGGTCCCCGCTCTGTAACGAGCGATCGCGTGTGCCCGGCGGCGATCGCGCCCGCCGGGCACACGCACGGGAGTCGGGGGCGAGCGGGGGGCGCGCGCGCGCGCCTCCGGCAGCGCGCCCCTAGTGGCGGCTGGGAGAGAGGACGTCATATTACGTGCTCTCGCCCAGCAGAGCCACCTTGTGGACGTATATCGACGGTGCGCGGTCGGCAAGTGGTTAATAAACACAAGATCTGAAAACCTTTTTTAGCCCATGTATTTATTAGCCTAAATGGAAAAAAATAAAAACACGATACAAAAATAAATGCCCCAATGAATCTTACTCAAAAGAATAAAAAGTTACATTTTTTTAGAAGGATAGTCAAATCTTTTATTGGGTACAATAGCTCTAGTTCGAATGCCCCCCCCCCCCCAAAGAAGGAGCCCCCTTTAAATATAGGGGTGACCCGGAGATGAGATTTCATGTTTAAAATAATCTAATAAGAGCTCCAAAACAAATATCCAGAAATTCAAAACCTTTTTATGGTGAAATAATTGCATGACAAAATGATGAACGCGTTTCGTCGAGTAAACTCGCTCTTCTTCAGGGATCCGGTTTAATTGATGAGACTCTTAGGGTGGTATAGTAACCAACAATAGTTATTAGCAATGTAAAAGTCATAGGATGCCTCAAATCTGCTTGGCATGAAGAAATTATTTTTCTGGTTACTATACTATACTTAGAATCCCATCATTTAAACCAGAGCCCTGAAGAACGGAGAGTTGTATCCCCGAAACGCGTTGGTAGTTTTGTCTTACTATCAATTTTACCACTGACTCTTACTGACTGCTAGCAGCCTGTGTTCATAGGGCACAGTGGCCATTTTGATACCTCTATTGACAGACACAAGAGCTCTCCAAGAGAGCTGGGCCAAGTTGTGGGCTCGAAACGGCAGCAGTGGTGGTTGGTTTTATCCAGGAAACCCTGCAGGCTGTTATTTTAAACCCTACAGCCTTTGTTTACTGTATGTGTGTTACCAATACAGCTTTACGAGGTTAGGTTTGGAAAGGATTAAATAGGAGTGTACATAGGGCTATTTCACTGTAAGATCCTCAGGGGTGGGTACTAGTTTCACCCACTTTGGCCCAAGAGCCATTAGAAAAACTGGCAAAAAAGGTCAGGCACGTGGCAAAAAATGCACTAGCTGTAATGTAATCTCTTTAGCTACCTGGGTCCTATAATTTACCTATACCTGAAATAATGAACCAAAACGGTTAGCTCCTGAGGGGTGGGGAATGTTTGTATTGTCCATATTGAGTCAGCAGACTTGGGGACTCTAATCTCCTTATTGGGGTAGAGTGCTGGAACCAATGATACTGGTAGGCCCTTGCAATGGCCACTAAAGGTGAGCAGACCTATAAATTCTAGAGCTATGTTTTCCGCCCTGGTAAGGACATTACAGTCTCCTCAGGGGCAGGGACTCAAATCTCTGGTCTCAGTATGTGACAGCTAGAATACCTGTGAAATGGACAAGTGTAAGCTCCTAGGAGGCAGGGACTGTCTAAGTCTGCTTACCTAGTCATGGTTGACAAGCTGACCTGAAAAGTCTGTCGTCAATATCCTACAGCTGGACAACCTGATGTAGAGACATTAAGCTCTTCAGGGGTGGGGGCTTATATGAATGGCAACAATCATAGGACACCATGGATACCTACCAGCAGGTCTGCTCACCTAATAGTGGCAGGTCTACAGACCTAGGAACTCTAGTGCCAACATATTACATCTGGAGTACCCTCCTGAAGTATCCTAGGTAAAGTCATTACAGTCTCCTCAGGGGCAGGGACTCAAATCTCTGACAGCTAGAATACCTGTGAAATGGACAAGTGCAAGCTCCTAGGAGGCAGGGACTGACCAAGTCTGCTTACCTAGTCATGGTTGACAAGCTGACCTGAAAAGTCTGTCGTCAATATCCTACAGCTGGACAACCTGATGTAGAGACATTAAGCTCTTCAGGGGTGGGGGCTTATATGAATAGCAATAATCATAGGACACCATGGATACCTACCAGCAGGTCTGCTCACCTAATAGTGGCAGGTCTACAGACCTAGGAACTCTAGTGCCAACATATTACATCTGGAGTACCCTCCTGAAGTATCCTAGGTAAAGACATTACAAGATCCTCAGGGGCGGGAACTCAAATCTCTGGTCCAAGTATGTGACAGCTAGAATACCTGGGAAAGGGACAAGTGTAAGCTCCTAGGAGGCAGGGACTGACCAAGTCTGCTCACCTAGTCATGGTTCATGAGAAGTCTACTGACAATATCTTACAGCTGAACTACCTGAGGTAGGGGCATGAGCTCCTCAGGGGTTGATGTGAAAGGTAACAATCATAGGGCACCATGCATACCTACCAACAGGTCTGCTCAACCAACAGTGGCAATTTTACAGACCTAGGAACTCTAGTGCCAACATATTACATCTGGAGTACCCTCCTGAAGTTTCCTAGGTAAGGTCACATTACAGTCTCCTCAGGGGCAGGGACTCAAGTCTCTGACAGCTAAAATACCTGTGAAATGGTAAGTGTAAGCTCCTAGGAGGCAGGGACTGACCAAGTCTGCTCAGCTAGTCATAGTTGGCAAGCTGACCTGAGAAGTCTACTGACAATATCTTACAGCTGGTCTACCTGAAGTGGGGACAATAAGCTCCTCACAGGCGGGGGCTTATGTGAATAATAACAATCATATGGGCACCATGCATACCTACCAGCAGGTCTTCTCACCTAACAGTTGCAGGTCAGCAGACCTAGGAACTCTAGTGCCAATATCTTACATCTGGAGTACCCCAAGGGGGAGCATTGCATTGCAAGCTTCTCGGGGGCAAGGACTTACCTGAATTGTTATGGGACATAACTGCTGTAGTAGGTAAGAAAACCTTGGAACTCTAATGGAAGGAGCTTGCTGTTGGAGTACCTGAGGTGAGACTAGTACAGTGTATGCTTTTCGAGGGCAGGGACAGATGGGAATGGTTACGACAATGGGACATAAGAGCCACGGTAGATGAGGAAACCATGGTACTCAAAAGGCAAGATCTCACTATTAGAGTACCTGACGTGAGGACAGTATAATGCACTCCTCTCAGGGGTAGTGACCGGTTGGTTGGGACCAAGGAACATACCAGCAATTTTAGGTAAGCAAACCATGGAACATTGGTGCCAACATCTTACAGCTAGCGTACACAAAGTAGAAATATGATATTGTAAGCTCCTCAGGGGAAGGAACTAATGTAAATAATTTTGACCATGGTCCATAGAAGACTTGGTGGTGCCAAGATCTTAAGTTTGCTGCTCGAAGCTTCTACAGGTCTTGTTTTAATATCAACAGCTGGGAGTGCAGGCAAGGACGGAGCTTGTGCCAGCTCCATGGATACCAGTACAAAGAGAGAAGAGATCTATAAACCACACATCACTAGAAAAGATTCCCCCTCCCCCAGAGTCCATACTAGGCCCTTCAAATTAAAAAAGGAAACGGCATAGGGTCCCCTCGAAAGTCTATACCAGACCCTTATCTGAGCATACGGTCTGGCAGGTCAGGAAAGGGGAGGGGATGAGCGAGCGCTCCCCAAACCATACCAGGCCACATGCCCTCAATATGGGAGAGGTGGGTACCTTGTCCCCACATTGAAGGGGACAAGGGTCCCCTGCCAACAACCCTGGACTGTGGTTGTTGGGGTCTGCGGGCAGGGGGCTTATCAGAATCAGAAAGTGTGTAAAAGTAAAAACCGCCTCAAACTGGGCTTTATGCAAGACACGCCCAAACGCGTTTCGTCATGGGGGATTATTAAGTCATATGGGTGGGGTGAAATACGTTGGGGTGGCCTGCATGGAGCCCGGGCTGGGGCTGTTTTCACTTTCCACACACAAGGTTTTGTAGTGATGTGCAGCTTATAGGACTCTTCTCACTTTGTATTGGTTAAATGTTATCCCTCAGGGGTGGGGACTTGGTCAAGATTTCACTGTTGGAGTCCCCCAAGAAGAAATAGGAGTTGGAATGGGGAGTCAACATCCGTAATGTCCAACCAAAATCAAACTGATTGTTTCCCATCAGTCCACCGTGGTGCTACAGGCAAGGCTGGTCCCCCATGTGAGTCCTCTGGTGTTTGGCCAAATAAGAGTTAGTGGTGAAGCACTTGCCGCACTGGGGGCACGAATACGGTTTGTTCCCCCGATGGCACGTCTGGTGTAGCAGCAGATAAGACCTCTGGGAAAAGCTTTTGCCGCAGTCCGAGCAGGAGAACGGTTTTACACCGGTGTGAATGCGCTGGTGCATGCAGAGGCTGGCGTTGCGCGCAAAGCACTTCCCACACTCGGAGCAGGAAAAGGGCTTCTCGCCCGTGTGGCAGCGCTCGTGCAAGGTGAGGTACGACTTCTGCGTGAAGCACTTGCCGCAGTCCTCGCAGGAGTATGGCTTTTCCCCCGTGTGCGTGATCCGGTGCCGGACCAGGTGCGAGTTGTACGCAAAGCATTTGCCGCACTCGGGGCAGACGTACTGCTTCTTGCCCAGGTGGAACTTCTGGTGCGAGACGAGGTGGGACTTGCACAGGAAAGAATCGCCGCAGTCCGTGCAGATGTAGATCTGGTCCCCGCCCCGGCCGATGCTTGGCAACATAGTGTCGGGAGGGCTGGTGAAGTAACCGGTGTGTCCGGGGACCGAAAACGAGTCGGATTTACATTGGATGGGCCCAACGTTCGATCCTCTGGTGTCTTCAGCAAAGTGTTCATCTGTTTCAAAGCCGTGAGGGGAGACAGGCTCACCATCTGGGAAGTTTCCGTACTCACCTGGGGGACATAAAGTCAGTCTTAAAGGGAGAATATAATTATCCACTTAAAGACCACCCACTGTATATATACGTCGGCACTTTAAAGATGGATATATCGGTAATGGCGGCAGCTGCTGCCATAACCAAGGTATCCATCTTTTCAGCAGGCGGTCACTGCTATCGGCGGCGAGAGAGGCCCCCCCCCTCCTGCGCCCTCCGCCGCTTACCGGGGCCGTCGGTAGCGAAGGAGGCGATCGGGTCATTCTCCTTCCTGGGTATGGGTACGAGTGAGGGCAAGATGGCCCCCACCCGTCTCCATACCATAGTAGGGCGGAAGCGACGTCAAAACGCCAACTCCGCCCATATCTCTTAAAATTATAATTTTTTTTTTTTATTGCATTTAAGTCCAAATATGAGATCTGATGTCTTTTTGACCCCAGATCCCATATTTAAGAGGACCTCTCATGTTTTTTTCTATTACAAAAGGGATGTTTACATTCCTTGTAATAGGAATAAAAGTGACCCAAATTTTATTTTAAAGCGCCCCGTCCCAAGGAGCTCGAGCGCAGAAGCATACGCGAGTAGCGCCCGCATATGTAAACGGTGTTCAAACCACACATGTGAGGTATCCTGGCGATCGCTAGAGCGAGAGCAATAATTCTATCCCTGGATCTCCTCTGTAACTCAAAACAAGCAACCTGTAGATTTTTTTAAACGTCGCCTATGAAGATTTTTAAGGGTAAAACTTTGACGCCATTCAACGAGCGAGCGCAATTTTGAAGCGTGACATGTTGGGTATCAATTTACTCGGCGTAACATTATCTTTCACAATATAAAAAAAATTGGGCTAACTTTACTGTTGTCTTATTTTTTAATAAAAAAAAAAAAAAGTTTGTTTCCAAAAAAAAGTGCGCTTGCAAGACCGCTGTGCATATACTGTGTGATAAAAAGTATTGCAAAGACCGCCATTTTATTCTCTAGGGTGTTAGAATTTTTTTTTATATAATGTTTGGGGGTTCTAAATAATTTTCTAGCAAAAAAAAATGTTTTTAAAGTTGTAAACACAGAGTCTGAAAAATAGGCTTGGTCCTTAAGTGGTTAAGGCCTATACTCACACTTTTACAGGTAAAAATCTATATTTTTTTGCTAGAAAATTACTTCAAACCCCCAAACACCGTTTACATATTTGGGCGTGACCAATGTATGCGTTTGAGCACGGGGGTGGGGTCGCTTAGAGAATTTGTTTTTATTAATATTTTATTACATTTTTTATATTTACACTTTCCCTTAAAAAAAATTTTCTAATATTACTTTTATTGCTGTCAGAAGAAATGTAAACATCTTTTCTGACAACAATAAAGCATGACAGGTCATCTTTATGGAGAGATCTGGGATCGATAAGACCCCACATCTTTCTTCCAGGCTGGAAAGCATGAGATCGAAAAAAAAAAATATATATTATTTTCTTACATTTTTTACACTGTCCCTTTAATTTTTTTTTTATTATTTTATGTTTACAATGTCCCTTTAATTTTTTGTTTTTTATTATTTTATGTTTACACTGTCCCTTTTTTTTTTATTATTATTATTATTATTATTACTGTCTGAAGAAATTAAAACATCCCTTCCCTCAACAATAAAGCATGACAGGTCCTCTTTATGAAGAGATGTGGGGTCAATAGGACCCCACGTCTCCTCTACGATAAAAAGCATCAGCTCATTAAAAAAAAAAACATTATTTTCCTACATTTTTTATGTTTACACTGTCTCTTTAATTTATTTTAAATTATTATTATTATTACTATTTTTTTTTTGCTGTCAGAAGAAATGTAAATATCTCTTCTGACAACAATAAAGCATGATGGGCCGTCTTTATGGAGAGATCTACGATGGAAAGCATCAGATTAAAAAAAAAAAAAAAAAAAAAAGCATTATTATTTTTCAAAATTTTTTTATGTTTACACTGTCTCTTCAATTTATTATCAATTATTATTACTACTTTTTTGCTGTCAGAAGAAATGTAAACATCTCTTCTGACAACAATAAAGCATGACAGGTCCTCTTTATGGAGAGATCTGGGGTCAATAAGACCCCACATGTCTCCTCTACGATAGAAAGCATCAGATCAATAAAAAAAAAGCATTATTATTTTCCTAAATTTTTTATGTTTACACTGTCTCTTTAATTTATTTATTTTTTAATTATTATTACTACTTTTTTTTAGCTGTCAGAAGAAGTGTAAACATCACTTCTGACAACAATAAAGCATAATGGGTCCTCTTTATGGAGAGATCTGGGGTCAAAAAGACCCCACATGTCTCCTCTACAATGGAAAGCATCAGATAAAAAAAAAAAAATGTTTACACTTCCTGTGACCCGGAAGTGACATCATAACGTCTCTTCGGACATCCTAGGCCATAGAGATGAGCGGAGGCCATATTTCCTCTGCTAATCTCTATAGCCAGCCGCCCCCAATACCGGATCGGTTCCCCCGGCTTCCCGATGAGCCAGGTATGTTGTTTGTTGTGTACTACAACTACAAGTTGTGTAGTAAAATAATTTTTTAATTATTATTACTACTTTTTTTGCTGTCAGAAGAAATGTAAACATCTCTTCTGACAACAATAAAGCATGACAGGTCCTCTTTATGGAGAGATCTGGGGTCAATAAAACCCCACATGTCTCCTCTACAATAGAAAGCATCAGATAAAAAAAAAAAAATGTTTACACTTCCTGTGACCCGGAAGTGACATCATAACGTCTCTTTGGACATCCTAGGCCATAGAGATGAGCGGAGGCCATATTTCCTCTGCTAATCTCTATGGCCAGCCGCCCCCAACACCGGATCGGTTCCCCCGGCCTCCCGATGAGCCAGGTATGTTGTTTGTTGTGTATTACTAACCTGTGCTGATCTCTGGAGGGATTTCCTCCTCTTTACACCGATCATCCCCCATCACATTCGGCTCCTCAGCACTGTCAATCTGGGTTACGATAAAAGTCTTGACTTCTTGCATGTCTTCAGCCTACGGTCACATTAATAAATACGGCTTTCACGTTTCTAAGCAAGCTTCCAAAGACCAATACTTAGAAGTATCCATGGACAGTTCTTATTGATTGGGCTCACGTGATGAGACTAGGATAGGCTAAGGCAGTGATGGTGAACCTTGGCACCCCAGATGTTTGGGAACTACATTTCCCATGATGCTCCACTATACTGCAGAGTGCATGAGCATCATGGTAAATGTAGTTCCAAAACATCTGGGGTGCCAAGGTTCACCATCGCTGGGCTAAGGGATCTCCAAACTACGGCCCTCCAGCTGTTATGGTACTACACGCCCCATGAGGCATTGTAAAGCTCTGACACTCACAGACATGACGAGGAATGGATGGGAATTGTAGCGTCAGGGAAGTACTGCCCGCTCCCATAGATGCGTGCCTATGCGCATGCGCGAACCACAGATCTTGCACGCACCTATGCGCACGCGCGAATCACGCCCTTTGCGTGCGCATGCCTGCGCGTTAGACGCACCTTTGGCGCCCAACAGCCTATAAAAGACGCTCTAGGAATGCTGCACCTTGCGGCTTGATCTGCGTCTGTTCCTTGTGTTCCTTTGTGAAGCATTCTGTTCCTGTGTATGACCCGGCTTCCTGACCTTGCTTCTATCTCCAGTCCTGACTTCGGCTTGTTGACCCTGCTCAGTTCTCTGCCCGATTACCTGTTGCCAAAGACCCAGCCTGGACTCTGACTATTCTCCTGCCTATCGTTTATGCTGTTACCCTGATGTGTATGACCCGGCTTGTCTGACTCCGCTGTTCTGCATCCACGGCTCTGCTGACCTGCACCCGCTGCCCTGCATCCACGGCTCTGCTGATCTGCACCCGCTGCTCTGCTGACCTGCACCCGCTGCTCTGCTGACCTGCATCCACGGCTCTGCTGACCTGCACCCGCTGCTCTGCATCTGCTGTTCTGCTGACCTGCACCCGTTGTCCTGCTGATCTGCACCCGCTGCTCTGCTGACCTGCATCCACGGCTCTGCTGACCTGCATCTGCTGTTCTGCTGACCTGCACCCGCTGCTCTGCATCTGCTGTTCTGCTGACCTGCACCTGTTGTCCTGCTGATCTGCACCCGCTGCTCTGCTGACCTGCATCTGCTGTTCTGCTGACCTGCACCCGCTGCTCTGCTGACCTGCATCCACGGCTCTGCTGACCTGCATCCACGGCTCTGCTCCCACTGCTCTTCATCTGCTGTTCTGCTGACCTGCACCCGTTGTCCTGCTGATCTGCACCCGCTACTCTGCTGACCTGCATCCACGGCTCTGCTGACCTGCATCTGCTGTTCTGCTGACCTGCACCCGCTGCTCTGCATCTGCTGTTCTGCTGACCTGCACCCGTTGTCCTGCTGATCTGCACCCGCTGCTCTGCTGACCTGCATCTGCTGTTCTGCTGACCTGCACCCGCTGCTCTGCTGACCTAAATCCACGGCTCTGCTGACCTGCATCTGCTGACCTGCACCCGTTGTCCTGCTGATCTGCACCCGCTGCTCTGCTGTCCTGCATCCACGGCTCTGCTGACCTGCATCCGCTAGCCGGCCGACCTGCATCCCCTGCTTCCTGCCCAGCGGTTCCAGCTTCACCAGCAGCAAGGACCAGTACAGGCACCTTTACCTCACCGTGCTCTTACCACCACTGCCTTCATTCCAGTGGTCTCCGAGCCGGGGTTGTATGGGAGGTCTCCCTCCACGCATCAGGCTCACACCTAAGGTACGTAACATGTATTTCCTGAACAACTGGAGGCTGGATGGTTTGGGGACCTTGAACCCTTTGAAATGATTGACTTCAGATGTTTCAGCTGCGCCCATCAATCATGCACATAGACACGCAACCTCCGTTGACAACCACTGGTGATAGTACAGGCTGTGGACCATTGGGAGAACGTGGAGTGCCAATTTCACGCCGGGCTCAAAAGTATTTGACCCCCCGCTGATTTTGTACGTTTGCCCACCGACAAAGAAATGATCAGTCTATAATTTTATGTCCTGTTACTTTACCAGGGGTTCTGAGCCGGAGGTGTAAGAGAAGCTGTTCTCATCACTTAAGGCTCCTCCACCAGATACACGGACACACATATTCCCACAGACACACCAAAATCTTTAGAAACTCTTCCCAAACAACAGGGGCCCTAAAGCCACAAAGGGGCCCCAACTCCATATTGATGACAATTTAAAATGGTTCCAACAAGTTATTATAGATTTGATGCTCAGGCACTCACATACTTTTCACCATCAACATCTTACCGTCTGATCAACTAAAACATCTCTAGGAATCGGAGTAGATTTTTCTGGGATCGTGTGATCCTCCTGAGGGATCTCCTGATGTTCCAGTGTGGAGTCCCGGGAATACAGAGGACGGGGACATCTCTCTGGTGAGTTCTCATCACTGGATCCATCTGTAGGAAACACACACTGACTGAATACATTGGGCCGGATCCAGATACATTGGAGTATCTATTGGCGGGGCGTAACGTATCTCAGATACGTTACGCCGCCGCAAAATAGGGCGCAAGTTCCGCATTCAGAAAGAACTTGCGCCCTAAGTTACGGCGGCGTAACGTATGAGGTCCGGCGTAAGACCGCCTAATTCAAATGTGGATGATGTTGGCGTGTTTTATTTAAATTCACTGTGACCCCACGTATTTGACGTATTTTACGAACGGCGCATGCGCCGTTCGTGAAAAAATCACAGTGCGCATGCTCGAAATTACGCCGCAAATCGTCAATGCTTTAGACGTGAACGTAACTTACGTACAGCCCTATTCGCGAATGACTTACGCAAACGACGTAAATTTTTTTTAAATTAGACGCGGGAACGACGTCCATACTTAACATAGGATACCCCTCATATAGCAGGGGTAACTTTACGCCGGAAAAAGCCTTACGTAAACAACGTTAAAAAAAGGCGCCGGGCGGACGTACGTTTCTGAATCGGCGCAACTACCTAATTTGCATATTCCTTGAGGAAATCTACGGAAGCGCCACCTAGCGGCCAGCGTAAATATGCAGCCTAAGATACGACGGTGTAAGAGCCTTACGCCGGCCGTATCTTAGTAAAATTCTGGCGTATCTTGTTTTCTGAATACAGAAAGAAGATACGCCGGCGCTTCGTAGCACTTACACAGCGTATCAATAGATACGCCAACGTAAAGGCTATCTGAATCCAGGCCACTGTTTCTATGTGTTTATCAGATGAGGGGGGGGGGGGGGATCTAGGTGGACCATCCATACTGTTCTCTCCTTTGGCCCCTTTCACACTGGGGCGGGAGGTGCGCTGACGGTATATTTTTAGCGGCGATATACCGTCGGAATTCCTGTGGTATTTGGCTGCTAGCGGGGCGGTTTTACCCCCCGCTAGCGACCGAAAGCCGGCGGTATAGCCGCGGTTTCCCATTGATTTCAATGGGAAAGAGGGGTAAACACACCGTTCTTCTCACCGCTCCAAAGATGCTGCTAGCAGGACTTTTGGCGCAGTCCTGCTAGTGCACCGCTCTAGAGGGCTTTCACACTGGGGAAACAGCAGTTGCTGTTTAGGGTCAGTTTGCAGACGCTATTTATAGCACAATAGCGCCTACAAACCATTCCAATGTGAAAGGGGTCTGAAGGCCTGCAATGCGCCTCTGCAAAGGCGCATTGCCGGCGGCATAGCCGCGGTTTCCCATTGCTTTCAATGGGAAGGAGAGGTAAACACACCGCTCCGAAGATGCTGCTAGCAGGACTTTTGGTGCGGTCCCGCTAGTGCACCGCTCCAATGTGAAAGCCCTCGGGGCTTTCACACTGGAGACACAGCAGCCGCTGTTTAGGGTCAGTTTGCAGGCGCTATTTTTAGTGCAATATCGCCTGCAAACCGCCCCAGTGTGAAAGGGGACTAACAAGTATAAAAATAAGTTCTTGGGAATACAATCGTGGAGATAACTTACCGCTCACTTGAAGCCTTTGAGATTTCTCCACCTTGACGTCTTTGTAGAAATGTGTGTCTTCTTCCAAATAGTCAAATTCCTGCATGGAGAAAGAAACATTGTTAACCACTTAAGTCCCGGACCTTTAGGCAGCTAAATGCCCAGGCCAGGTTTTGTGATTTGGCACTGCGTCGCTTTAACAGACAATTGCGCGGTCGTGCGACGTGGCTCCCAAACAAAATTGGCGTCCTTTTTCCCCCACAAATAGAGCTTTCTTTTGGTGGTATTTGATCACCTCTGCGGTTTTTATTTTTTTCACTATAAACAAAAATAGAGCGACAATTTTGAAAAAAATTCAATATTTTTTACTTTTTTCTATAATAAATAGCCCCCAAAAACATATATAAAAATTTTTTTTCCCTCAGTTTAGGCCGATACGTATTCTTCTACCTATTTTTGGTAAAAAAAAAAAAAAATCGCAATAAGCGTTTATCGATTGGTTTGCGCAAAATTTATAGCGTTTACAAAATAGGGGATATTTTTATTGCATTTTTATTAATTTTTTTTTTTTTTACTACTAATGGCGGCGATCAGCGATTTTTTTCGTGACCGCGACATTATGGCGGACACTTCGGACAATTTTGACACATTTTTGGGACCATTGTCATTTTCCCACAGCAAAAAATGCATTTAAATTGCATTGTTTATTGTGAAAATGACAGTTGCAGTTTGGGAGTTAACCACAGGGGGCGCTGTAGGAGTTAGGGTTCACCTAGTGTGTGTTTACAACTGTAGGGGGGTGTGGCTGTAGGTCTGACGTCATCGATCGAGTCTCCCTATAAAGGGGATCACTCGATCGATGCGCCGCCACAGTGAAGCACGGGGAAGCCGTGTTTACATACGACTTTCCCCGTTCTTCAGCTCCGGAGAGCGATCGCGAGGGGGCGGCTATAAACGAATAGCCGCGCCGTCGTCCCGGATCGCTCCCCGAGGTAAGCCGCCCGCCACACGCAGCGGAGGGGGTCCCGATCGGACCCCCGACCCGCGGAAAGGCAAGGACGTATATATATACGCCCATCTGCCTGTCCGTGCCATTTTGCGGACGTAAATAGTCGTGCGGCGGGCGTTAAGTGGTTATAGAAACTCGACACACAATGATACAGTCACCATCCAGACACATCCCTTGTCTGTTACTGGATAATGTCCCAGAATTCCCGGCACCGCTCACCTCTCCTGTCAGCAGCTCGATGATCTTGCTGGTCAGTTGAAGGATCTTTTTGTCGTTGATCTTCCCAGGTGCCAGGGAGAGAGGTGGAGGCTCCAAGTTGAGGCTCCGGCTCCGACTCCATCTTCCAGACACAAAGGGGTGGCTGTTGGGTGTCACCTGGTCACCAGACTTCCTCAGTGGAACATAATCCTGATATGTATTGAAATAGATGAATAAGTTGTGAGCTGTGAAAGTCGTGCCCAAAAAAAGAGTAGAGAGCATAACGATTTGTCACCAGTATTGTGATCTTGCAGCGGACCTTTAACCCATTACAGACCTACCATGTCCTGTTCAGCACTATGTCTCTGTGTGGGGGCAGCCATCTTGGCTTTGCTTTCCTGTGTCACAGATGCTCCCCTCACCTCTCCGGTCAGCTCTGTGTTTTATTAATAGAGATAAGAGTGATGTCATGTGACCTCCCAGAATCCTCCTCACCTCTCCGGTCAGCTCTGTGTTTTATTAATAGAGATAAGAGTGATGTCATGTGACCTCCCAGAATCCTCCTCATCTCTCCGGTCAGGTCTGTGTTTTATTAATAGAGATAAGAGTGATGTCATGTGACCTCCCAGAATCCTCCTCACCTCTCCGGTCAGCTCTGTTTTATTAACCACTTCAATACCAGGCACTTACGCACCTTCTTGCCCAGGCCAATTTTCAGCTTTCAGCGATGTCACAATTTGAATGACAATTGCGCGGTCATGCTACACTGTACCCAAACTATCTATCATTTTGTTCCCACAAATAAAGCTTTTCTTTTGGTGGTATTTGATCATCTCTGCGATTTTTACTTTTTGTGCAACAAATAAAAAAAGAACGAAAATTTAGATTTTTTTTTAGGTTTTTCTTTGTTTCTGTTATTTTATTTTTTTGTACCCAAGTACGTTTTCTTCTTTAATGACAGGCTCTGATATAGCTGCACTGATAAGGCAGCACAAATGACGTGGCACCAATGAGGTGGCACTGGTATGCGGCACTGATGGGCACTCATAGGTGGCACTGATGGGTACTTATGGGTGGCACTGATGATACTGATGGGTGGCATTGCTGGGGATCACATTTTTTTATTGTCCATAATGTTGCCAGTCAGTGCCCATTTGTGGGCACTGGCATCTATTTTTCCTTTTTTTTTATATGTAGATGGCCATGGGGTACATACCTGGCCATCCACATGTTGCCCCCATCCCTGGTGGTCCAGGTGGCTTCCCTGGTGGTCCAGTGTGGGCATCCGAAGGGGGGGGCTGCACTAATAAACAATCAGCGCAACCCCCCCCCCCCCCCCGACAGGAGAGCCGCCGATTGGCTCTCCTCTACTCGCATCTGTCAGACGCGAGTGAGGAAAATCCGGTCAACGGCTCTTCCTGTTTACATCGTGATCAGCCGCGATTGGACACGGCTGATCATGTGATAAAGAGCCTCAGTCAGAGGCTCTTTAATGAGATCGGGGTAGGGATGTGTCAGACTGACACACCGCACCACCGATCGCCGCAATGCGCGTCACCCCGGGAGCGCGGCGGCTGTTATCCTGCTGGACATCATATGACGTCCAGTCAGGATAACGAAACCACTTCCCGGAAGGTCAATCTGCTATTGACCGGGCGGGAAATGGTTAATAGAGATAAAAGTGATGTCATGTGACCTCCCAGAATCCTCCTCACCTCTCCGGTCAGGTCTGTGTTTTATTAATAGAGATAAGAGTGATGTCATGTGACTTCCCAGAATCCTCCTCACCTCTCCGGTCAGGATTGTGTTTTATTAATAGAGATAAGAGGGATGTCATGTGACCTCCCAGAATCCTCCTCACCTCTCCAGTCAGGTCTGTGTTTTATTAATAGAGATAAGAGTGATGTCATGTGACCTCCCAGAATCCTCCTCACCTCTCCGGTCAGGTCTGTGTTTTATTAATAGAGATAAGAGTGATGTCATGTGACCTCCCAGAATCCTCCTCACCTCTCCAGTCAGGTCTGTGTTTTATTAATAGAGATAAGAGTGATGTCATGTGAACTCCCAGAATCCTCCTCACCACTCCGGCCAGCTCTGTGTTTTATTAATAGAGATAAGAGTGATGTCATGTGACCTCCCAGAATCCTCCTCACCACTCCATTCAGGTCTGTGTTTTATTAAGAGAGATAAGAGTGATGTCATGTGACCTCCCAGAATCCTCCTCACCTCTCCGGTCAGCAGGTAGATGATCTCCAGGGTAAGGTTTAGGATCCTCTTCGTTAGATGACGCTTCTTGTTGTCCATGATGAGCTGCAGCGCTCCTCTGAGGTTCTGACTGGAGGTCCCTGCCAACAGACAGAAATTGGTTTGGGTTAGCTGGGTGACGAGTCTAGAAGATTGGACCTGGCGTTCCCCAAATTCCGATCTCACATTCCCACTGGAAGGAAACGACTATGGTAGGAGCTTGCTGGATTTGCCAGACCAGTTTAAGATGTTAGGCGGCCTCAGTCAGCACTACTTCACTAAACCCGCCCCAACGCGTTTCGTCCTCCCCGCCAGGACTTAGTCATAGAGGTCTTTGCTAATCATAGAGGAGCTTTCTGATACTGAGCAGAGGACCCCAGCGCCGCAAGCTCTAAGCACCAACTTCTAGGCTGATGAGCTGCGGATTATTGGTCAGCACACCATCCTGGACTCCTGTGAGTCGAATTCCTAGCTCCGCCCACCTGCCGTGTCCCTAACGACAGGACGTCGCCCTCCTGCCTGAATTTCACACGTATGTAGGGAAAAGATATAGACGTACAGAGGGCATTTACCCCTCCCCCACCACCCCAATGTCCACCCATAACTAAAGCCTAGGTTCTGGGTGGAGGAACCCTATAAAATGCTGGTAAGGGTGGCTGTGGCTTCTCTATTCATAAGCCCAGCCATGGGAAAGGTGTCAGAGTCCGTGGGTCTCCTCCAGCGGCCATACCTGTCCCTCCTGCGACTGTCTGCCCCAGTCTCTGCTCCCCAAGACCTGCCAGTATCCCCTCAACAAGGCTACACAGTGCTGCACATGCGCACTTCTCTTCTGGCTTCCTGTACCTCAATGCGCATGCTCTGACGTTCCTCTGCGCGCATGCTCAGACGTACCTGTGCACACTGAGCGCGATTATTGGTTATTTCAGACACGCCCACCCATATTTCCTTCCCACTGACGTCTCCATGAAGCGCTCAGCCCCGCCTTCCCCTAAAGGCACGCAGCGCAGACGGGGATGTCTCCGCCAGCGCAGCCATGTTTGAGAAGCTCACCCCTCCGTCACAATGGCTTCCGGTCTCCAACATGGCTCCCTGCAGCGCTACATTTCTGAAGACACTTTTGTGTAGTTGTTTTAAGAAGGAGATAATTAAGCTGGTATTCAGTCATGTGACATCCACAGGCAGGGGAATAGTAAGAAGAACATAACAGGGACAGGACCCATGATTGATTAGCAGTGTAGGTGAATGACCAGCACCCTTTAGAGGTAGGAGGAAGGAGCAGTGTGGGCCTGTGTACCTGTATCCAGGCCACACCAGGATTGCATGTCTTCTATGGTTCCCTCAATACCAGCCTGACCCTCCTCAGGTATGCAATATGACACTGTCTGAGCTTCAGGACTACATAGAACATTCTGTGCCCTTTAACCCTGCCAGCTCAGTTCACCAGCCAGTGCCATTGACAGCCTGATTAGGGATTGCAGCAGGTGTGCAGCGGAGGAACGACTTTTCGTAAGATGAAAGACCCCTTGCATGCAGAATAGTTCAACTTTATCAAAACCCTCTTGTGTTTTATTGTATTGTAATCGTATCGTCTCCCTTTTTATATTGTAAAGCGCCAAGCAAACTGTTGGCGCCATATAAACCCTGAATAATAATAATCTTCTATAGGTTTATTTTTTATTAAGACTTTAGAGGTGATTGTATAAAATGTGATGTGTATATTAGATGGAGGAATTTCCTATAAATACAATATATTCTCTCCTTAGAAATTACACTGAAGCTTCCCCCTCCCGGTGCTGAACCTGGTTAGATGGACGCCAGGCGTAATCACGTGACCCGGAGCGTATTAGACCTGACCCTGGAGATCGTCTACCTGCTGACCGGAGAGGTGAGGAGGATTCTGGGAGGTCACATGACATCACTCTTATCTCTATTAATAAAACACAGACCTGACCAGAGAGGTGAGGAGGATTCTGGGAGGTCACATGACATCACTCTTATTAATATTAATGAAACACAGAGCTGACCGGAGAGGTGAGGAGGATTCTGGGGGGTCACATGACATCACTCTCATCTCTATTAATAAAACACAGAGCTGACCGGAGAGGTGAGGGGAATTCTGGGAGGTCACATGACATCACTCTTATCTCTATTAATAAAACACAGACCTGACCGGAGAGGTGAGGAGGATTCTGGGAGGTCACATGACATCACTGTCTTACTTATCCTAGGATTATGGACCCATAAAAAAGGAAACCAGTGAGTGGCCCCCTCGCTTGATGATGTCTGAGAAAAACAACAACAAGAAGATCCTGGAAGTCACCAACAAGATCATTGAGCTGCTGACAGGAGAGGTGAGCGGTGCCGGGAATTCTGGGACATTATCCAGTAACAGACAAGGGATGTGTCTGGATGGTGACTGTATCATTGTGTGTGTCAGGTTCCTATAAGGTGTCAGGATGTCACTGTCTATTTCTCCATGGAGGAGTGGGAGTATATAGAAGGACACAAGGATCTCTACAAGGACGTCATGATGGAGAATCAGCCGCCCCTCACATCACCGGGTAAGAGGAGACTTTATTGTAAAGGAGAGAGCAGTACGGAGGGTCCACCTAGATCCCCCAACATCTGACCGCCCTTACGCGTTACGTCCAATCAAGCATTTATTGTCCCTTGTCTATTACGAGGTCTATAAGCAGTGCTTTGTATTCAGTCAGTGTGTGTTTCCTACAGATGGATCCAGTAATGGGAACCCACCAGAGAGATGTCCCTGTTCTCTGTATTCCCGGGACTCCACACAGGAACATCAGGAGATCCCTCAGGAGGATCAGCAGCTTCTAGAGGACTATTCTGTAAGTGAAACAAATGATCTTTCAGAAGTGATCATTTTAGATTTCTATTCATTTGAAATATTCCTTGTGTTCTCCAGGCTGTTGACCTTATTAAGGTTGAAGTAAAGGAAGAAGAAGAAGACGATGATTTGTATATGACGGGGGATGAGCTGCACACTGAGGAGGGAATCCCCCCAGAGATCAGCCCAGGTGAGTAGAAGAGAAGAGTCCCAGATCCTCCTTGTTCAGTCACTACAACAATATCATTGTCCCCGGTCAAACTCTACCTTTAGCCACCTTGAATGACAAACTCTGACAGGAGCCTTTTAAATATAAAATAAAGGTAAACCTTAAAAACGTATTTTTCTTTGCCGGCACAGTTGAGGGACGTTCCAAAATCTTCTTTTTTTTTTTTCAACACTTGGGTCAAAGTAATACTAAACACACAGGGCCAGATTCAGATACAATGGACTATCTATCCGCGGGCGTAAAGTATCTCAGATACGTTACGCCGCCGTAAATTAGGGCACAGGTGGTCATCAATCCTGTCCTCTGGGCCCACAACACTGCTCTGCAAAATCTCTAGCTGAATGGGGGACATGAACAGAAGGGGGAGATAGAGAGCAGCAGGATCAACCAGGTTTTTTGCAGAATACAGTTCATGAATCTCATAGTGACTGGGAAAGTATGAACAGAATGTAATACACAATTTATTGATAGTTTTATGTGATGTGGGTTTAGTGACACACTTAGGTAGATTCACAAAGAGTTAGGCCGGCTTATCCGTAGATAAGCCGACCTAACTCAGAATCTACGCCGACCTATTTTTAAGCGTATGCTCAAACAGAGATACGCTTAAACCTATCTAAGATAGGACGGCTTGCGCCGTAGATTGCAATATTTTGGATGGCCGCTAGGTGGCGCTTCCATCGCGGTCGGCGTACATTATGTAAATGAGTTTGTACGCCGATTCCCGAACGTACGCCTGGCCGCCGTTTCCGTAAGGCCTTAGGCAGCCTAAAGTTATTCCACCTATGAGGTGGAATAACAATGTTAAAGTATGGCCGCCGTTCCCGCCGCGAGGTTCGAATTTTTTACGTCGTTTGCGTAAGTCGTCCGCGAATCGGGAGTTGCGTCGTTTACGTCCACGTCAAAATCAATAGGCCCGTACGGCGTACTTGGCCGCAATGCGCACTGGGAAATGTAGGCGCCCGGCGCATGCGCAGTATCAAAAAAACGTCAAAAACATGAGGTCAAGCCTCATTACCATGAAACACGCCCCCCCCCCCCCATTTGAATTAGGCGCCCTTACGCCCGCTCGTTTTAGGCTATGCCACCGTATATTATCAGATAAGTAGATTGAGAATCACTACTAGCCTAGCTAATTTACGGCGACGTAGCCTAAACACATTAAGCTACGCCACCGTAACTTTACACTATTGTACCTGAATCTACCTATTTAAGTCCAAAAATCTCAAAACACTCTCGTTCCTACAGATGGGCCCGACTCCGGAACTACGTTTCCCTTTATCTATTCCGGCCTCAATTCGATTGATGACGAAATCGCCCAAAGTCCTCAAGCTGGAAGATTTCTGTCCCCGAGCTCTAATGCTTGGTGTCGCAATGCATCCAATCTTTTGAATTCCGTTGATCATTTCACCAGCGACTCCAGAGCACGTCAGAGTGGAATACTTGGCCAAGATGTGACCATTACCCCATCCAACTTTACCACCAGGTCTCACTATCCACCCAAACCATCCTTTTTCTTAAGCAACCTTACTGCGGACCCAAAAATGCTCCGAACTGGCCAAGAAGAGACCATCACCCATTCCAGGTGTAACATCAGGCATCATGGTTCAACCAGACAACTAAAGATCTCCAAGGAAGCGAAGAATGCTGCAGTTGAATCCATGACGAGCCAAATCGGCGAAGCTGCCGAAGAGGAGACCATTGTTCCCTCAGACTTCCACTGGAGTCATCAGATTTCGTCTAGACTAACCGACTCCTTGAAGGACATAGAACTTTTTTCCGACAACGCCAAAGAGCACCAGACATGTCTGGAGGCGGATCTTCCTGCCCCCCTGGGTAAAAAACGCTTTAAATGCGAGGAATGCGGTAAGTCATTAACCCGAAAGGAGAACTTGGTTTCTCACCAGCGCATTCACTCAGGAGAGAAACCTTTTTCGTGTGCCGAATGCGGCAAGGCGTTTAAGAAGAGCTCACACCTTTTAAAACATAGGCAGGTCCACACGGGGGAGAAGCCCTACTGCTGCTCTGAATGCGGCAAAAGCTTTGCCTGGAAGGGCGACTTCGTCGTCCACCAGCGTATTCACACCGGGCTGAAGCCATATGTCTGTACGGAGTGCGGGAAGGGGTTCTCCATCAAGTCGTATTTGGTGAAGCACCTGAGAACGCACACAGGAGAGCGTCCTTACGCGTGCTCTGATTGCGGGAAGTCCTTTGGTTCTCGGTCCAACGTCTTGCTACATCGGAAGGTCCATTCGGGGCAGAAGCCATTTACCTGTTCGGAGTGCGGCAAGAACTTCACCTGGAAGTCAGAGATGTTGAGCCACCAACGAGTTCACACCGGTGAGAAGCCCTATTCTTGCCCCGAGTGCGGAAAGAGTTTCTCCAGTCAGTCGTATTATACCAAGCACCTCAGAATCCACACCGGCGAAAAGCCTTACCCGTGCACAGAGTGCGGCAAGCGCTTCTACACTAGCTCCAACCTAACCATTCATCAGAGGAGTCACACGGGGCTGAAGCCGTACACCTGCGAGGACTGCGGACAGACTTTTACCTGGAAGGCTGACTTGGTGAAACATCGGAGGTGGCACACGGGCGAGAAGCCGTTCCAGTGTCCGGAGTGCAAGATAGGTTTTACCACAAAGTCCGAACTGAACGGCCATTGGAAAATCCATACAGGGGAAAAACCGTATTCCTGCGCGGAGTGTGGGAAGGCCTTCATCCAGATGGGCCGCCTCCTCAGGCACCAGCTGAAACATGCCAAGATTGAAGGATAAATGGACCTAGTGACCCAAACACGATATTCCACACGCTGTCTTCTTATAACTCCAATAGCAACATTTCACGTGCAGATGTCCTAGCCCCACCGGGAGACTTATTCCTCCGACAGCATTGTTTGGAAGGTATAATAAGCGTAAAATTTACAAGATCTATAAGACGTCTTTGTTGTAGCTGGTGGACGGATGTCCTAGATCAGGGGTCTCCAAACTTTCTAGGCAAAGGCCCAGGTTACTGTCCTCCAGACGTTGGGAGGGCGGGACTGTGGCCAGTGGAAGAAAAATCCCAGAAGTCAGTGGGAGTAAACAATGCCTTTTGACTTTCAGTGGGCATAAATAAATTGCATAGAAATGGAGCCCCATCATCCATGTCAGTTGGTGGAACAGTGCCCTGTCTTTGGTGTCAGTGGGAGGAATATTGCATCATCATTGGTGTCACTGGAAGGAATAGTGCCCCATATATGGTGTCCGTGGGAGGAATAGTGCCCCATATATGGTGTCAGTGGGAGGAATAGTGCCCCATATATGGTGTCAGTGGAAGGGATAGTGTCCCACCATTGGTGTCAGTGGAAGGGATAATGTCCCACCATTGGTGTCAGTGGAAGGGATAGTGTCCCACCATTGGTGTCAGTGGAAGGGATAGTGTCCCATCATTGGTGTCAGTGGAAGGGATAGTGACCCATCATTGGTGTCAGTGGAAGGCATAGTGACCCATCATTGGTGTTAGTGGAAGGGATAGTGACCCATCATTGGTGTCAGTGGAAGGAATAGTATCCCATCATTGGTATTGCTGGGAGAAAAATTGCAGTGTCAGATGGAGGAACAGTGCCTGTTTTTGGTGTCAGTGGGAGGAATAGTGCCCCTTCATTGGTGTCACTGGAAGGAATAGTGCCCCATATATGGTGTCAGTGGGATGAATAGTGACCCATCATTGGTGTCAGTGGAAGGGATAGTGACCCATCATTGGTGTGAGTGGAAGGGATAGTGTCCCATCATTGGTGTCAGTGGAAGGGATAGTGTCCCATCATTGGTGTCAGTGGAAGGGATAGTGTCCCATCATTGGTGTCAGTGGAAGGGATAGTGACCCATCATTGGTGTCAGATGAAGGGATAGTGGAAGGTATAGTGACCCATCATTGGTGTCAGATGAAGGGATAGTGTCCCATCATTGGTGTCAGTGGAAGGGATAGTGTCCCATCATTGGAGTCAGTGGAAGGGATAGTGTCCCATCATTGGTGTCAGTGGAAGGGATAGTGCCCCATCATTGGTTTCAGTGAGAGGAATAGTATCCCATCATTGGTATTGCTGGGAGAAAAATTGCAGTGTCAGATGGAGGAACAGTGCCTGTTTTTGGTATCCATGGGAGGAATAGTGCCCCATCCTTGGTGTCAGTGGGAGGAATAGTGCCCCATTGTTGGTATGAAAGGAATAAATTGTGCCTAATTGTTGGTGTCATTGGAAGGAATAGTACCCCATCTTTGGTGTCAGTGGGAGAAATGGTGCCCAAAGGACCGCAGTTTGGAGACCACTGTCCTAGACCTATCGAATGGGATTTAAGATTTCCAGCCTTGAGTTGTCGGTTTCATTGACCTGCCACAGTCATTATGAAGAGAAGTAACTCCTCCACTTGGGGTCATAATTTAATTCGCATTAGAAATCTCACAACACAAGATAAAGGGAAAGTCAATGGGCAACTTTAGCTATTTGTTCACACCGAGCTGAGCTTTAAGTTTTAGCGTAACCAACACTTTAAAGTCTCTAAATCTTTAGGTAATAGAAGGAAAGTATGAGCACTATGTGAAAATGTAATGGTATCATCTAGATTAAATCAGAAGTTCAACACATACATTACAATCTGAGTGTACAATCACCTTTAGCCCTGACAGCAACTGGGTAGAATAGGGGCCTGCCTGATCGGATTCGGATTGATTGAATAGATTAGATAAGTCCTCCCTTTTTATATAGTTTTGATAAATCGAAAGTTGATTGAACAGAGATTGTATTGTCACAATGTAATATGTTTGGTGGCAAGTCAGAAACCAATATGGTCTTACATGAGTTAGAAGATGGACTGACCTTCGCATGAGTCAGAGGCTTGACTGCCGCTCTTGTCAGTCAAAAGCCAAATTGGCCTGAATCGGAAGCTGGACTGGTCCTCATGTTCATCAGAATTCAAAGTGACCCACAAGGGAGTCATAAGCCGAACTGGCTCTTGTTTGAGTCAAATGGTCCTTACCTGGGTCAGAAGCCAGACTGAACCTCAAATTCGTCAGAGGCCAGAATGGCTGTTGTGGGGGTTAGAATCCGGTCTTCTACATAGGTCAGATGCCGGACTAACTCTTTCATGAGTCAGAGGCCATACTGGCCCTCACGTGAGTCATGAGCTGAACTGGTGGTTGGACTGTTTATGGCATTAAAAGCTGGACTGGCCCTTGTGGTTATCAGTAGTCAGATTGGTCCTCAAGGGAGTCAAAAGTTGGATTAGCCCCTGCATGAGTCAGAGGCCAGTCTGGCCCCTACATTAGCAGCTGAACTGGCCCTTAGAAACCAAATGGGCTCTCAAGTCAGAGCCAGATGAGCCCCTGCGTGAGCGAGAAGCCAGCCTGTCCCCCTGCGTGAGCGAGAAGCCAACCTGGCCCCCTGCGTGAGCGAGAAGCCAGCCTGGCCCCCTGCGTGAGCGAGAAGCCAGCCTGGCCCCCTGCGTGAGCGAGAAGCCATCCTGGCCCCATGCGTGAGCGAGAAGCCATCCTGGCCCCATGCGTGAGCGAGAAGCCATCCTGGCCCCATGTACAAATGAGAAGTCAAACTGGCCCCATGCTTGAGTGAGAAGTCGGACTGGCCCCATGCGCGAGTGAGAAGGCAGGCTGGGCCCCATGCGCGAGTGAGAAGGCAGGCTGGGCCCCATGCAGGAGCGAGAAGCCAGGCTGGGCCCCATGCAGGAGCGAGAAGCCAGGCTGGGCCCCATGCAGGAGCGAGAAGCCAGGCTTGGCCCCATGCAGGAGCGAGAAGCCAGGCTGGGCCCCATGCAGGAGCGAGAAGCCAGACTTGTCCTCGAATTAGAGGCCAAAAAGGCTTTTACGTAATTGAATGCTGGACCAGCTCTCATATATGTCGGAAGCCGGACTAACCCTTACCCTCAAGTCAAACTGGTCCTTGTGTAAGTCAGAAGACAAACTATCAGCTGTGTGAGTCATGAGCTGGATGAGGTTGGACCGGTCCTCATGTTAGAAGATGGAGTGGCCCTTACATTCTTCAGTAGCTCATTTGATCCTAAGTCAGTCAGAAGCCAGAATAATCAGAGTATCACAAAAACATTATAGATCTTTTTTTTAGAGCAGAGGCCCTAGAGAATAAAATGGTGGGTGTTGCAATTTGCTTATATCACACAGTATCTGCACAGCGTTTTTTCAAATCCTAAGTAAGTCAGAAGGCCCCCCCCCCCTGCGTAGATCAAAAGCTAAACTGACCCTCACGTTAGAAGTCAAACTAAAGGTAATGGGTGCCATAACGTGAAAGAAGTTACCAGTAATATAAGTCTGAGCCCAATAGAAGTCTTAGGCTTAGGTAGAAAAAAAAAATAGTAATGTCGGCAGTCACCCCCACATTTTTCCCCCCACCCCGATATAACAGCACTTAGTCCCTGAACAGGCTCTTGTTGTATAATCCTAAACTGAACGACGACAGTGGGCAGAGCTTAGTGTCGCAAACTACGGTGAACGGGAGTGAACCCCAACTGCTGTTAAGGAAAGAATCCAATGCACCTCCCTATATTATGTGAGATTTCAGTACTAGGCCCCAGGCGTCACTCCAATCAGAGAACAGGAGTTTGTGGGGGTCACTACATCATCTCTCTCACATATAGGAATGCATCGGGCTACTAAGGAAGGAGGTATTACAACATAGCTTCCAACCTTAGCCAGAAAAAGATATAACGAACATATTCAGTATTTAAGGGCGGAAGCCCATGTACAAGTAACAACATATGTCAAGCACGTAGCATATGAGAATACTGTATGAAATAGCAAATTACTTAAGAGAGACAACTTTAGCGTAACTGAGTTGAGAGTGTTAGGTAGATTCAAAAAGAATTAGGCCGGCTTATCAGTAGATAAGCCGACCTAACTCCGAATCTACGCCGGCGTTTGTTTAAGCGTATGCTCAAACAGAGATACGCTTAAACAAAGCTAAGATAGGCCGGCTTTCGCGGTTCTATCTTGGCTTGCAATGTTTCTGATGGCCGCTAGATGGCGCTTCCATTGCGGCCGGCGTAGATTATGTAAATGAGGGGATACGCCGATTCACGAACGTACGCCAGGCCTACGCCGTCGAATTACGTATTTTCCGTAAGGGATAGGCCGCCTAAAGTTAGAGCTATGCTCTAGTGGCCTAGCCAATGTTAAGTATGGCCGCCGTTCCCGCTGCGAAATTCGAATTTTTAACGTCGTTTGCATAAGTCGTCCGCGAATCGGGATTTACGTCGTTTACGTCCACGTCGAAATCAATAGGCCCGTACGGCGTACTTAGCCGCAATGCGCACTGGGAAATGTAGTCGCCCGGCGCATGTGCAATGTCAAAAAACGTGAGGTCAAGCCTCATTTCCATACAACACGACCCCCCTCCAACCAATTTGAATTAGGCGCCCTTACGCCCGCTCGTTTGAGGCTACGCCGCCGTAGATTAGCAGGTAAGTTGATTTAGAATCATTACTAGCCTAGCTAATTTACGGCGGTGTAGCCTAAACAGGCTAGGCTACGCCGACCTTAATTTTAGGCGCCCCTACGTGAATCTACCTATGTATGTCCCTTTTAAGATATTGCACAGCGGTCAGCTGAAGACACACCAATATAATCCCAAGCAGCAGGATAGCATTAAATAAGCCAATTTTAAATACAGTACTTGTAAAGGCGCCGGGTGATGACGTCATCGCGCAGTCGATTACACTCAGAATCTGGGAACACCTGGCCTAAATGTCTCAGATGGAGGATCGGTCAGAAAATAAGCAATTTGGGTGGCAGCCATGGACACCAGACTGAAAAATGTAGGATTGCCGTCCAGGAAGGGATTCATTGTAATTCGCTGTAGTGTCCCTTGAAGGGAGATAGGACCCATCCACTGTAGCTTCACTATTGTTACTAACATTGGGCATCAATGTACCATGTATATACTATTTATTTGTTTAGTGAAGGCAATATGTATTGAATAAAGTTATTAAGAAAACACAATTTTTTGGGGACTTTTACTAGTAGAAAAATATGTGAATTTTTTTTTAAGAAAAAGGAAGACAAAGAAAAGACGAAGGTAATTGCACTCTATTCCAACAACTGGAGACGTATCTCTATATTTAGCCCTACGAAATGATTTCTGTTTTTTCAGAAGACCCCAAAACCTTCACCAGGGCTCGACAAATCCCGGGCGCCATCTGGTGGTGAGCCGTTGGTATTACAAGTTAAGCATTACAAGTTAAACAGCAATTCTAATGTCATTTTACACTATTTTCACTTCCATCTTCTTCCCTCTAATTAGAACCCCCAAACATTATATATATTTTTTATCCTAACACCCTAGAGAATAAAATGGCGATCGTTGCAATACTTTCTGTCATGCCGTATTTGCGCAGCGGTCTTACAAGCGCACTTTTTTGGGAAAAATTACACTTTTTTTAATTAAAAAATAAGACAACAGTAAAGTTATCCCCATTTTTTTTAATATTATGAAAGATAATGTTACGCCGAGTAAATTCATACCCAACATGTCACGCTTCAAAATTGCGTCCGCTCGTGGAATGCTGACAAACTTTTACCCTTTAAAATCTTCATAGGCGACGTTTAAAAAAATCTACATGTTGCATGTTTTGAGTTACAGAGGAGGACTAGGGCTAGAATTATTGCTCTCGCTCTACCAATCGCAGTGATACCTCACATGTGTGGTTTGAACACCATTTACATATGCGGGCGCTGCTCACATATGTGTTCGCTTCTGCGCGCAAGCTCGTCGGGACGGGGCACGTTTTCTGGCTCCTAACTTTTTTAGCTGGCTCCTAGATTCCAAGCTAATTTGTCAACACCTGATTATAAATCTGGAGATATGGAACATGATATTACTTATTTGGGGAACCCTTCCCTCGGGACATGTCAACAACAATTATTTTAACAGTATTAAGTTGGTAAATTGCCATCTCTCTCCTGGTTCCAAGGGAGGAATGCAATCCTTTTGAATGCTAATTTATATGTCTTGCAAGGGTTATGGTGGCCCCCTGGCAGGTGACATGAGTTTTCCCCAGGGGTGGGGTCCAAGTGACCGTTGGCTTTACCAGAGCTCAAGGTGAAAATGGGCTGGAGGCCATAGTGGTCCTGTGTTTTTTTTTTACTGCAACTGTCACCAGGTCTTGGCTCACAGGATTGCTCCACCAAGCGGTAGAAAGAACAGAGAATGCTACGGTGTGGAGACTGAAGTACAGAATGGTAGACAAAAGAGTATTTGAGTCTTGGCAGTGGGCAGGCAGAAGAATAGTCAGGTCCAGGTAGGGGACTTGACAGGCAGAAGAGTATTCAGGTCCAGGCAGGGGACTTTTCAGGCAGAAGAGTGGTCGGGTCCAGGCAGGGGAATTGGCAGGCAGAAGAGTGGTCAGGTCCAGGCAGGGGACTTGGCAGGCAGAAGAGTAGTCAGGTCCAGGCAGGGGACTTGGCAGACAGAAGAGTAGTCAGGTCCAGGTAGGGAACTTGGCAGGCAGAAGAGTGGACAGTTCCAGACAGGGGACTTGGTAGGCACAGAAGATAAGTCAGGTCCGGGCAGGGGACTTGGTAGGCAGAAGAGTGGTCAGGTCCAGGCAGAGGTCTTGGCAGACAGAAGAGTAGTCAGGTCCAGGTAGGGGACTTGGTAGACAGAAAAGTAGTCAGGAAACTTGGAAGGCAGAAGAGTAGTCAGGTCCAAGTAGGGAATTTGGCAGGCAGAAGAGTAGTCAAGGTCCAGGCAGGAGACTTGTCAGGCAGAGAACTGGTCAGGTCCAGGCAGGGGACTTGTCAGGCAGAAGAGTAGTCTGGTCCAGGTAGGGAACTTGAAAGGCAGAAGAGTGGTCCGGTCCAGGTAGGGGACTTGGTAGGCAGAAAAGTAGTCAGATCCAGTCAGGAAACTTGGAAGGCAGAAGAGTAGTCTGGTCCAGGTAGGGAACTTGAAAGGCAGAAGAGTGGTCAGGTTCAGACAGGGGACTTGTCAGGCAGAAGAGTGGTCCAGTCCAGGCAGGGGACATTGCAAGCAGAAGAGTGGTCTGGTCCAGGCAGGGGACTTGGCAGGCTGAAGAGTGGTCCGGTCCAGGCAGGGGACATGGCAGGCAGAAGAGTGGTCCGGTCCAGGCAGGGGACATGGCAGGCAGAAGAGTGGTCGGGTCCAGGCAGGGGACTTGGCAGGCAGAAGAGTGGTCGGGTGCAGACAGGGGACTTGACAGGCAGAACAGTGGTCAGGTCCAGGTAGAGGTTTTGGCAGGCAGAAGAGTGGTCGGGTCCAGGCAGGGGACTTGGCAGGCAGAAGAGTGGTCGGGTGCAGACAGGGGACTTGACAGGCAGAACAGTGGTCAGGTCCAGGTAGAGGTCTTGGCAGGCAGAAGAGTAGTCAGGTCCAGTCAGGAAACTTGGAAGGCAGAAGAGTAGTCTGGTCCAGGTAGGGATTCTTGGAAGGCAGAATAGTGGTCGGGTCCAGGCAGGGGACTTGGTAGGCATAAGAGTAGTCAGGTCCAGTCAGGAAACTTGGCAGGCAGAGGAGTGGTCGGGTTCAGGCAAGGGGCACCTGGTAGGCAGAACAGTAGTCAGGTCCAGGCAGGGGAATTGACTCAGAAGAGTAGTCAGGTTCAGGCAAGGGAGGGAAGGGGAGAGACTGCACCAGGGGCTGATCTGTGTCAGACATTTGAAACTACACAGGCATCCGCATTTACATGAACGTGTCATCTTTGAGCTGCCATCTCATTCCAGGAAGTAGATGGTGACCCTGGATGATGCATGAGCAAAGATGGCCCGTCCTTCTGGAGAGAAAAGCAGATGAAGGCATTGCCAGGGGGAAGTACTGTGAGGGGTAACAAATACCAGGATCACTGACACATTACTTAGAATGTATAAACCTAACATGAGAAATATATCTGGTGACAGGTCCTCTTTGAGATGGATGCTGAGATAAAACAAAGAATGGCTGTGAGTTGAAGAGGAGCTTTATGGAAGCAAACACTAAGGTTTCCTCCTTCGTGCAATAGGCTGACAACGCTCCAGGGAAGGATCGCTCAAATCGCCTCATGTGAACGGCCCTCTGTAAACACCATAGGGGTGTTTGCGGCTCATTTGCTGTGATATTGACGTAAATTGGGGTATTTGGGAAGTGAGAAAACCCAGCTAAATGCAAGACTTTTTTTTTTTTGCAAAAGGGCAACTTTCCCTCACCAAAGATGGCCGCTGAGGACTCCAGTGGCAGATCATGTGATAGAGCTTTCAACACTAGAGGCCAAACAGCAGACACCAATTTTAGAGCTTCTGGCAGCAGTGTTGTAAGGGTCAGATCTCCTTTGGTCTTCAAGAAGATGGCCGTCACCAGAGTGCTGAGCGGTGCTCTTTAACCGAAAGCATGGGAATATTTCCTGCTGCAAGGGGGACACACACGATTACCCATCATCCCCTGCCGCCTCCTGGCCACTGCTGGTGACATCAAGTCCTGAAGCTCAGCTGCTGACTTCCTCCATCCAGAGGTGGGTGATCTCTCTATAGGGAGCATTGGGGGGCACAGCTGGGGGGGGTTATAGGTGGAGGGGTGTTGGGTGGAGGTCACTCCTAAGAAGGGTGACCCTCAGGTCCATCAGACGGATTACACCACAGATCTCGGGGTCACTGGCTCGGCACCGCAGAATTTCCACCGATTTGGTCACCTTTCACATTTATCTGTTGATTATTTTTTATATGTGGAACCGTTGATCCCACTTAAATATTAAAGTGGACCTGTCTTCAGATATATTTTTCATGTTAAAGCATATCTAAAGGCTCCTATATGGCAATCTAAACAAGTGCCAGATCCAGTTACTATGTGATGCTCAAGCCTCAAAAAGATATACAAATAATAATAATAAAAAAATAATTATTAATATATATATATATATTTTTTTTTTCTAAGGGAGTTTTTGTATATCTTTATATATATATATATATATATATATATATATATATATATATATATATATAATCAAACTTAAATCACATCCACAACAATACTAAATCTTAAAGTAAACCAAAAATTATTAAAATATTTAAACAAGTATTGCACATAAAAAAAAAAATATGTAATATACCTAAAACAAAAATAAAATCTTTAAGCTAGGACCAGTAATAATAATAAAAAAAAAACAATTAACTGAATATTTCTGGTCCTTTTTGTTTGTGTATTTTTTGTGATTATTTATATATATATTTATATATAATAAAAATAAGAGAGAGATCATTTTATGTATATATATATATATATATATATATATATATATATATGATACATAAAATGATCTCTCTCTCTCTTATTTTTTATATATATATTTTTGTGATTATTTATATATATATATATATATATATATATATATATATATATAAAAATAGGAGAGAGATCATTTTATGTGTATGTGTGTGTGTATATATATATATATATATATATATATATACATAAAATGATCTCTCTCTTATTTATTTATTTATATATATATATATATATATATATATATATATATATATATATATATATATATATATATATATATATATAAACAAAAATCAGAACAATACTAAATCTAAAAGTAAACTAAAATGATTAATTCTGGGCCTTACATGTATATGTACAGTTGTATGATTATTTATCTTCAATAAAATATTTTTGTTGGATTAAATTTTTTTTTTTTTTTTTATTTAAACAAGTATTGCACATGAAAAAAAAGGGAAACGTAATAATATACCTAAAAACAAAAATAAATCTACAAGCTAGAAAAAATATTCGAAGAGAATCTTGATGAGTATTTCGAGTTTTTATTGTATGTATAAAGATGAACGAAATTTTTTGCTGATCCATATTGTTGATTTTTTTAGCCAGCAGCTACAAATACTGCAGCTGCTGACTTTTAATTAAAGGACACTTACCTGTCCAGCGCGCCTGCGATGTCCGGAGCCGAGGCCGAGCAATTGCTTGTCTCTCGGCTGCCCCCCGCTGCCATCCTCCGGTGAGGGAATCAGGAAGTGAAGCGTTGCGGCTTCACTGCCCGGTTCCCTACTGTGCATGCGCGAGTCGCATCATTACTGGTCCCCGCTGTGTCTTGGGACCTGTGTGTTTGCCAGAAGACAGCGGGGGGTGACTCCCGCGGGACTCTAATCCCGGAAGTGGGTGCAAATACCCGTATTATACAGGTATCTGCACCCCCCTCCCCCTGAAAGGTGCCAAATGTGACACCAGAGGGGGGGAGGGTTCCGAAAAGCAGAGGTTCACTTTTTGTGTGGACCTCCGCTTTAACCACTTAAGGACCGCCTCCTGCACATTTACGTCGGCAGAATGGCACGGCTAGGGAACATGCACGTACTGGTACGTCCTCTTTAAGTGCCCAGCCGTGGGTCGCGGGCCCGCGACCCCTTCCGAAACTCCGTGGCCGCAGGACCTGCAGACCCGATCGCCGCTGGAGTCCCGCAATCGGTCCCCGGGGCTGAAGAATGGGGAGAGCCGTGTGTAAACACACCTTCCCCGTTCTTCACTGTGGCGCTGTCATTGATCGTGTGTTCCCTTTTATAGGGAAAAACAATCAATGACGTCACACCTACAGCCACACCCCCCTACAGTTAGAAACACAAATGAGGTCACACTTAACCCCTTCAGCGCCCCCTTGTGGTTAACTCCCAAACTGCAATTGTCATTTTCACAGTAAACTTTTTAATGCATTTTTTGCTGTGAAAATGACAATGGTCCCAAAAATGTGTCAAAATTGTCCGAAGTGTCCGCCATAATGTCGCAGTCACGAAAAAAAACGCTGATCGCCACCATTAGTAGTAAAAAAAAAAAAAAATAATAAAAATGCAATAAAACTATCCCCTATTTTGTAAACGCTATAAATTTTGCGCAAACCAATCGATAAACGCTTATTGAGATTTTTTTTTACCAAAAATAGGTAGAAGAATACGTATCGGCCTAAACTGAGGAAAAAACTTTTTTTTGTATATATTTTTGGGGGATATTTATTACAGCAAAAAGTTAAAAATAGTGATTTTTTTCAAAATTGTCGCTCTATTTTTGTTTATAGCGCAAAAAATAAAAACCTCAGAGGTGATCAAATACCACCAAAAGAAAGCTCTATTTGTGGGGAAAAAAGGACGCCAATTTTGTTTGGGAGCCACGTCGCACGACCGCGCAATTGTCAATTAAAGCGACGCAGTGCCGAATCGCAAAAACTGGCCGGGTCCTTTACCTGCCTAAAGGTCCGGGTCTTAAGTGGTTAAGGTGGAAAAAAACACCTGGCCATGAGTCCGGACGTTGATTTGCTAGATTGGATGTATTGATAGCAGCGCATCCATTGGCTCGCGCTGCTGTCAATCACATCCAATGGCGCGGCACGCCGGGGGGCGGGGCCGAGTGATACAGTCAGCAGCTATGGCCACGCCCACAAGCTAACCCCCTCGGGAGAGGGCTTTTCATGAAGGGGGGGGTTAGCTCTTGCGGGGAGGAGCCGAGACAGCCGCCGAGGGACCCCAGAAGAGAACTATAATAAGCACGTCCTCTACTGGCCATCAGTATGTGGGGAAGAGTGCTTAGTATTACTACTGAGATGCCCCTAGGCCGGTAATACATTATACATTCTCTTGTACAATTTTCATTTCGATTTACCAAAACTATAAAATATGAGGCCAATCCTAAACATTTTCAATTTGTATGCAATCAGGCAGTCCCTTAACCGCTTGCCGTCTGCCTCACGTACATATACATCGGCAGAATGGCACGGGCAGGAAAAGCACCGTACAGGTACGTTGGTTTGAATCTGCTGCCTACCGGACGAGCGCGCTTTCGCCGCTAGCTCCGAGACCGTGCCCACGGACTCAATGTCTGCCGGTGTCACGAAGCTGCAGAACATTTCCCTGCTCTGCCTTGTGACAGGACAGTGATCTTCCGCTCCCTGTGATCAGGAGCAGTGATCAGTGTCGTGTCGCTGGTCGCTCAGCCCCCACACAGTTAGAATCACTCCCTAGGACACACTTAAAGTGGAGGCTCACCCGGAAATGTAAATTTTTAACATTAGATTGAGGCTCATTTTGTCTAGGGGAATCGGCTAGTTTTTTTAAAATCGAAGCAGTACTTACCGTTTTAGAGAGCGATCTTCTCCGCCGCTTCTAGGTATGGGCTGCGGGACTGGGCGTTCCTATTTTGATTGACAGTCTTCCGACGGTCGCATACATCGCGTCACAATTTTCCGAAAGTAGCCGAACGTCGGTGCGCAGGCGCAGTATAGAGCCGCACCGACGTTCGGCTTCTTTCGGCTACTCGTGACGCAATGGATGCGACTGTCGGAAGACTATCAATCAAAATAGGAACGCCCAGTCCCGAAGACCCATACCCGGAAGCGGCGGGGAAGATCTCTCTCTAAAACGGTAAGTACTGCTTCGATTTTAAAAAAAACTACCCGATTCCCCTAGACAAAATGAGCATCAATCTAAGGCTAAACATTTTTTTTAGGGTGAACTCCCGCTTTAACCCCTTCCTCGCCCCCTAGTGGTTAACCCCTTCACTGCCAGTGTCATTTACACAGCAATCAGTGCATTTTTATAGCACCCATCGCTGTATAAATGACAATGGTCCCAAAATAGTGTCAAAAGTGTCCGACATGTCCCTCGCAATATCACAGTCACGATAAAAATCGCTGCTCGCCGCCATTACTAGTAAAAAAAAATAATAATAATAAAAATGCCATAAAACTATCCCCTATTTTGTAGACCCTATAACTTATGTGCAAACCAATAAATATACGCTTATTGCGTATTTTTTTTTTTAAAACAAAAATATGTAGAAGAATACGTATCGACCTAAACTAAGGATTATATATATATATATATATATATATATATATATATATATATATTTATTTTTTTTGGGGGGGGGGGATATTTATTATAGCAAAAAGTAAAACATTTTGCATTTTTTTTCAAAATTGACGCTCTTTTTTTGTTTATAGCGCAAAAAATAGAAACCGCAGAGGGGATCAAATACCACCAAAAGAAAGCTCTATTTGTCTGGGAAAAAAAGGACGTCATTTGTTTTTGGGTGCCCCGTCGCACGACCGCGCAATTCTCAGGTAAAGAGGCGCAGTGCTGAAAGGCAAAAAAACAGCCTGGTCATTGGGCAGCCAATTCTTCCGGGGCTGAAGTGCTTAAACTACATAGTTGAAGGTAAATCTAATGGAAATTGAATAGGAAAGTATAATGTATGGCCAGCTTTAGTTTTGCTGGGGTCCAGGCAGTGGGATCAGGGAAAGGGGCGTGGATGGTTTGTCTGAATCGAACATTAAGACTACAAACTACTTCCCTCCCCAGAATTCCACCATCAGCACCTGAGCCAATGACCTGATCCTGCAGTATGGACGAGGACAAGAGAAGCATAAATGAGAGAATCATTAAACTCACCTTGAAGATTCTCTACCTGCTGACCGGAGAGGTGAGGAGGATTCTGGGAGGTCACATGACATCACTCTTATCTCTATTAATAAAACACAGACCTGACCGGAGAGGTGAGGAGGATTCTGAGAGGTCACATGACATCCCTCTTATCTCTATTAATAAAACACAGACCTGACCGGAGAGGTGAGGAGGATTCTGGGAGGTCACATGACATCACTCTTATCTCTATTAATAAAACACAGACCTGACCGGAGAGGTGAGGAGGATTCTGGGAGGTCACATGACATCACACTTATCTCTATTAATAAAACACAGACCTGACCGGAGAGGTGAGGAGGATTCTGAGAGGTCACATGACATCACTCTTATCTCTATTAATAAAATACAGACCTGACCGGAGAGGTGAGGAGGATTCTGGGAGGTCACATGACATCACTCTTATCTCTATTAATAAAATACAGACCTGACCGGAGAGGTGAGGAGGATTCTGGGAGGTCACATGACATCACACTTATCTCTATTAATAAAACACAGACCTGACCGGAGAGGTGAGGAGGATTCTGGGAGGTCACATGACATCACTCTTATCTCTATTAATAAAACACAGACCTGACCGGAGAGGTGAGGAGGATTCTGGGAGGTCACATGACATCACACTTATCTCTATTAATAAAACACAGACCTGACCAGAGAGGTGAGGAGGATTCTGAGATAGTTGGCCATGCTTCTGTGTGATATTTATTCTATTTCATTACCTTACGTAGAATTATGGACCCATACATAAGTCTGGTGATGCCCAACCTCCATCCCTGACACCCGAGAGATCCGATGACAAGAAAATTTTGGAAGTCACCAATGAGATCATAGAGCTGCTGACAGGAGAGGTGAGCGGTGCTGGGAATTCTGGGACATTATCCAGTAACAGACAAGGGATGTGTCTGGATGGTGACTGTATCATTGTGTGTGTCAGGTTCCTATAAGGTGTCAGGATGTCACTGTCTATTTCTCCATGGAGGAGTGGGAGTATTTAGAAGGACACAAGGATCTCTACAAGGACATCATGATGGAGAATCAGCCGCCCCTCACATCACCGGGTAAGAGGAGGCTTTATTGTAAAGGAGAGAGCAGTACAGAGGCTCCACCTAGATCCCCCATCATCTGACTCAATGATCTGACCGCCCTTACGCGTTACGTCCGATCAAGCATTTACTGAACCTTGTTTATTAGGAGGTCTATAAGCAGTGCTTTGTGTTCAGTCAGTGTGTGTTTCCTACAGATGGATCCAGTAATGGGAACCCACCAGAGAGAAGTCCCCGTCCTCTGTATTCCCGGGATTCCACACAGGAAGATCAGGAGATCCCTCAGGAGGATCACAACACCTCCAACGACTATCTGGTAATGGAAACTCATTATGCTCAATCCTTTATTCTATTAACTACTTCAGCCCCGGAGAATTTAGCTGCCCAATGACCGGGCCATTTTTTGCAATCCGGCGCTTTAACTGACAATTGCGCAGTCGTGCGACGTGGCTCCCAAACAAAATTGACGTCCTTTTTCCCCCACAAATAGAGCTTTCTTTTGGTGGTATTTGATCACCTCTGCGGTTTTTATTTTTTGCGCTATAAATTAAAAAAATAGAGCGACAATTTTGAAACAAAAAGCAATATTTTTTACTATAATAAATATCCCCCAAAAATATATAAAAAAACGATTTTTCCACAGTTTAGCCCGATACGTATTCTTCTACCTATTTTTGGTAAAAAGAAAATCGCAATAAGCGTATATTGATTAGTTTGCGCAAAAGTTATACCGTCTACAAAATAGGGGATAGTTTTATGGCATTTTTTTTTATTAGAAATGGCGGCGATCTGCAATTTTTATCATGACTGCGACATTAGGGCGAACACATCGGACACTATTTTGTCATTTATACAGCGATCAGTGCTATAAAAATGCACTGATTACTGTGTAAATGACACTGGCGGGGAAGGGGGTGAGTGAGTAACTCGAATAGCGCTACAAATGCGAACTAAATCGCCTCAAGGCGCTTGTTTCCACCCAGTGTCGTCCTGATCCTTCAGAAGAGGTGGGTCTTAAGGGCCAGATTCACAGATATCTGCGGCGGCGTAACGTATCCCCTTTACGTTACACGCCGCAAGTTTTCAGCGCAAGTGCCTGATTCACCAAGCACTTGCGTGTAAACTTACGGCGGTGTAACGTAAAGCCGTCCGGCGCAAGCCCACCTAATTCAAATGGGGCGTGTACCATTTAAATTAGGCGCGTTCCCACGCCGAACGTTCTGCGCATGCTCCGTGTGAAAATTTCCCGACGTGCTTTGCGCGAAATTACGGCTCCCCGATGTATTTTTTGAACGGCGACGTGCGTTACGTCGTTTCGTATTCCCAGACGTCTTACGCAAAAAAAAAAATTTGAAATTCGACGCGGGAACGACGGCCATACTTTAACGTGGCTGTTCTAAATGTAAGCCATGAAAAAGCAGGCCTAAGTTTGCGACGGGAAAAACCAACTAGCGACGACGTAAGAGATTGCGACGAACGCGCGTATCTTCGTTGATCGCCGTAATCAGCTAATTTGCATACCCGACGCTGGAAAACGACGCAAACTCCACCCAGCGGCCGCCGGAAAATTACACCTAGGATCCGAAAGCGTACAAAGCCGTACGCCTGTCGGATCTTAGCCAAAAGCCGTTGTATCTTTTTTGTGAATTACAAATAAAGATACGACGCGGCAAATTTGAAAATACGCCGGAGTATCAGTAGCCGGCGTATTTCCTCTGTGAATCTGGCCCTAAGTTTTTTCCTGAAGGCTCGATTGGTTTTCTTCCATGCGGATGTTTGTGGGTAGAGCGTTCCATAGCCGTGGTCCTTGGACTGCCAATCTTCGTTCTCCCTTTGATTCGTAGCGGGACTTGGGGATGTGGAGGAGGTTTTGGTTAGTTGATCGTATTGAGGAGCGATTCCTTGTGGGTGAGAGAGAGGGTCTTGAATGTGACCCTATCCTTTACGGCTAGCCAATGAAGGGTCCTCAGGGACGGGGTGATGGGTTCCCAGTGTTTTTGCCCTGTTACCAGCCTTGCTGCCGTGTTCTGGACGACTTGTAGGTGCAAAATCTGGTATTTAGGTAGTCCTATGTAGAGGGAGTTTGTGTAGTCGAGTCGGGAATCGATGATTCTTCCAACTACTACTGCTGTATCCTCTTCTGGGATGAAGGGGACGAGTCTACGCAGCAGGCCGGAGGAGATGGTGCGATCCGCTGACTACTGATCCTATTTGTGCATCCCTCAACATCTCCGAGTCAAAGATGACTCCGAGGCTTTTGACTTTGGTGCTCGGGGTGATGGTCTGTCCAAGGATGGTGGGTGGTGTCCATGAAGTCTTAGCTTTTGTCTTTCGGTTCGCGTGGAGGAGAAGAAGTTCTGTTTTGGATCCATTGAGTTTGAGGGAGTCATCCAATCATCGATCAATGTGAGGCATTTTTCTTGTTCCGTGATATTGGCCTTTTTTTCCGGTGAAGCGATAATAGAGTTGAGTGTCGTGAGCGTATGAGCAGTAACACAGGTCCTGTTTGCTGATGGTTTTGAGGAGTGGGCGGAGGTAGATGTTGAAGAGCATGGATGACAGGTGTGATCCTTGAGGGACTCTGCAAGAAATTGCGCGACCACTAGGGGGCGAGGAAGGGGTTAAAAGTGTCTTAGGGAGTGATTCTAACTGTGTGGGGGCTGGGCTACATGTGACACAACATTGATCACTGCTCCCGATGACAGGGAGCAGAAGATCTTTGACCTGTCACTAGGCAGAACAGGGATGTGCCTTGTTTACATAGGCATCTCCCCTGTTCTGCAGCTCCGGGACACGATTGCGAGGCTGGGCTACATGTGACACGACAGTGATAACTACTCCCGACAGGGCCGATCCTAGGGTCACAGGCGCCTGGGTGCAGAAATATTTCTGGCGCCCCCACATGGGCGTGGTCATTTTACTAACGCCTCCCCTTTACAAATGTTTCTATGGCAATGACTCAACCACAGAGATGCTCCCCCCACAAAGTCTTCATTACCCTGGGATCCTTACATGATCTCTTAACAATAAACAAAATACAGGAAGAGAAGCAGAGTACTTTATTGGGACCTGGAGGGGGAGCCTCTGTGATGGACACAGAGAGGGCTTCTGTTAGAGAGTCTGTTAGATGTTCGGCGCCCCCACCTCTGCAGGCGCCTGGGTGCAATGCACCCTGTGCACCCTGCCTAGGATCGGCCCTGACTCCCGATCACAGAGAGCAGAAGATCTGTGTCCTGTCACTATACAGAACAGGGAGATGCCTTGTTTACATAGCTCCGTGACACGATCGTGGAACACCGGCGGACATCGAGTCCGCACGGCGGGCTTTTCAAAGTAACGCACGGATACGTTGCTTTGCCAAGCCAAGCCATATTGCCGAGGTATAAACGCGTGAAGCTGTCGGCAAGTGGTTAAATATTGTTGCTTATTTATCTAGCTAAAATATGAATTGATGTTCATTACTTTGTCTTTAGGAGGAGGATCTAAACATCGTGTTTCTGGAAGTTGATCACCACGATACGGAGGAAGCCGATTATAAAATCAAAGAGGAGGATGTTCCTGTGGAGATCAGCACAGGTGAGGAAAAAACACTTCGGCCTAAATTCACATAGGGCGGCTTTACGTTGCGCGGGCGTATCGTATCTTATTTACGCTACGCCGCCGCTACTTAGAGAGGCAAGTGCTGTATTCACAAAGCACTTGCGTCCTAAGTTACGGCGGCGTAGCGTAAATCGGCCGGCATAAGCGCGCGTAATTCAAAGTAGGCAGGTCGTGGGCGTGTTGTATTTAAATGAAGCGTGACCCCATGTGGATGCATAGCCGAACGAATGGCGCATGCGCGCATATGCTCAGTATCACGTCGTATTTACGCCCAAAGATACGCCGGCTCAATGAAAGTAACCTACGCACAGCCCCATTCACGTACGACTTACGTAAAACGACGTAAAAAGATACGCTTGTTCCGACGTCCATACCTTGCATGGGCTGCGCCACCTAGAGACCAGCTTTATCTTTACGCCGGCGTATATCTTACGTAAATGGCGTAACTAATTGCGACAGGCCTACGTACGTTCGTGAATCGGCGCATCTTGCTCATTTACATATTCGATGCGGAAATCAACGGAAGCGCCACCTAGCGGCCAGCGTAAATATGCACCCCAAGATACGACGGCGTAGGAGACTTACGCCGCTTGTATCTTGGCCAAATCTATGCGTAACTGATTCTATGAATCAGGCGCATAGATACGACGGCAGCCATTCGGACTTACGACGGCGTATCTGGAGATACGCCGTCGTAAGTCTTTGAGAATCTGGGCCTTAATCTAGAGAGGAGTCCCGGATCCTCCTTGTTCAGTCACTACATCAATCTCTTCTTCTCCCCCCTCCGCCTGCGGGTATGTTATTAATTGGGGACTAAACAAAGGTTTGTGGTTGGTATTGGCGCCTAGGGTGATGATTTGGTGAGGTAGCTGCCCCTTTAAGATTGACTGATTTGGTGGTAAACAAGGGTAAGGTGTTGGCCCTATAAATCATCATAAAGTGTTCAACATATATACCAATGCAAGTAAAACGTGTAAATTGCAAAAGTGACAATCCCAACACCATAAATGAATGTATAGATTCTTCTGGTTTAATATGTCTTCAAATAAATGCTTCACCGCGAGTGCTCTTGAGGTAGATGGCAACTCCCCAAAGGTGTTTTACCACTTTTTGGGTAGGTCAAAATGTGCTTTCTTGAATAGGACAGAAGGATCCTGGATAGAGGCCAGTGGCGTCCCTAGGGTTGGTGTCACCTGGTGCGGTAAAACATGGTGTCAACCCCCCCCCCCCCCCCGGACTAAGTAGGCTAGTGTATCGGTGTGGCTCAACCTACAACAATGGATGGAGCCGGGATGGGTTTGGGGGGAGGGGGGTGGAGCTGGGATGGGATGAGGGTGGTGGATAGAGCCAGAATGGGATTGGATTGGGGAATGGATGTGCCAGAATGGGATCGGGAAATGGATGTGCCAAAAAGGGATCGGGGAGATGGATGAAGCCAGGATAGAATCAGGGGAATGGATGGAGCTGGGATGGGGTGGTAGGTGGAGCCGGGATGGGATCAGGGTGATGGATGGAGCCCAGATGGGATCAGGGTGGTGGATGGAGCCCGGATGGGATGAGGGTGGTGAATGGAGCCCGGATGGGATCGGGGTGGTAATGGGGGAGGCGGGTGCAGCCAGTGGGAGAGAGATATGATTGCAGCATGTGGGAGGTCGGACCCCGGGCACCCTCTGTCTCACTCCTTCTTCCCCCACTCTCCCTGCACCACGCGTGCAGCTGAGGAGATCCCGGAAGGGAAGGAGGGAGCAATAGAGACTATGCCAGTCAGACCGGTCTGAGTCTGGTTTCACCCTCTGGCGGGTGTCACCCGGGTGCGGGCCGCACCCCCCACACCCCCAAAGCAACGCCACTGATAGAGGCCTTTTGGCTAAGATCATGTGTAGAATCTGTTCTTATCAGTTGCCAGAGGAGGTGCTGTGCTACTCCCAACGGGGAGAGCTAGACAAATCTGATGGTGTAATTGCATCTGGAAGGGTGGTTTCAGCAGAGTGTACATCGTGCCGCCCGACAGATACTGGGGGCTGATTAATGGTTGAGTCTGAGTCGCCCGGAAGGGTGCTCCTGGTGAGGATGGGTGGCTGCATTTGGTCTGGCCGAAGGGTCAGGTTATCCCGGCCTTCTGGCTAGGACGCTGTACCTGTCAGTGTCCGGTGGAAGAGCTGGCGTCGCCCTGGAGACGGGGTGTTGCTATGCAAATCCACTGGTCCATTATGGGGTCCTGGAAAGGTTAGTATTGGTGTCTGGCAAACACAGTCCCCCCTTGCTCCGCTGAGAAAACACTGGAAGAGCTCAATGTCTGGCAGGTGTGGAGGGCCGCACTGGTCCGGCTGAGGGTCGGGCTTGGGAAAAGAAAGCCCATGGTGTATGTGCCCCTGGAGTGGCAGTCCAGGGGTGCCGCTCCACATTTCACAATGGCACCCTAGCACTTTCTCCACTCCCCTTTTCCCCACTTTTATGTTGTTTGTTGTGTCCATCACTTTTATGTTTATTTATTTTTTGGTTGTTGGGTATGTACACGTTTCATGTTTCATTAGTAGGGTGTAGGTCCTCGGGCCAGCCCTGAACGTCTTTGGAGGGGGTGGACATGGCCTTCTGGCTTGGTTCGCTTGCTCTCATGGGTTCTCCCTTCGCGGGAGCCCCACCTAGTACTTAGGTGGGTCTGTTTCGGCAGTCTTCCCAGAGAACGGGGTCCGTCTGGTTTCTGCCAGGTGGACCAGTGAAGTACCCTAGTCCCTGTCTGAAGCCAAACCCCCCGCGGCATCAGGGCAAAGGCACCTTTTTTTTTCGCACCCGGTGGAGTTTTTGGAGTGTCTTGACACACAACGGCCTTTAAAAAATAAAAAAAGTAGGATCCTGGATAGAATATCTCTCCACTGTGTGGCCCCCTCCGTCTAAAAGCCAAGGATTGGAAACAGACTCCACCAGGAACACAAAAGAGAGATCTTATTGTGTAGTACGTTTTATAAATAAAACAAAAACAAAAATTCCCGGCACCAAAGTGTCCACAACATGTGCGGATCAATATATCAGTCTCGCGGCGGCGTGCGATCCATGCCTTGCTCTGGATAAACAATTCTATATGATGTCACATATTTGAAGACATATCAAACCAAAAGAATCTATACATTCATTTATGGTGTTGGGATTGTCTATTTTGGACTTTATTAAGTTTGTGATTTACACGTTTTACTTGCATTGGTATGTATGTTGAACACTTTATATCCGATGATTTATAGTGCCAACACCTTTACCCTTGTTTACCACCAATCCAGTTTATCTTAAAGGGGCAGCTACCTGGGTTTATTTTTGTTTGGGGGAGGTGGCAAACAACCAATTCCCCCCCTCCCCTGCAGCAAATCTACCCCCCCCCTCCGCTGGTTGGTCCACTGGCACTTATACCATCTAGGCATCGGGCATGTGAGGAGCAGCAGGGTGGGGATCGGGCATCTGAGAAGCGGCGGTGGGGATCGGGCATCCAGGCATCGGCCAGCAGCTCTTCTACTCGCTTCCTCTGTGTGCGTCTCCTCCCCTCCTCCTAGGCGTCCAATAGGATCGCCTGTCCTTTCAGCCAATTGGGTGACAGGTATCAGACCCGCTTCCCGATTGGCTGGGAAGAGGATCAGTGTTGCAACAGCGAATTCATGCGCCCGGTGCCCTGATTCGGCACTGCGCTGCTTTAACTGACAATTGCGCGGTCTTGCGTTGTGGTACCCAAACAAAATTGACGTCCTTTTTTCCCCACAAATAGAACTTTCCTTTGGTGGTATTTGATCACCTCTGCGGTTTAATTTTTTTTTGCGCTATAAACAAAAAAGGTGAAAGTTTAGGCTGATAGATATTCTTCTACTTATTTTTGTTAAAAAACAAACCGCAATAAGCGTATATTGATTGGTTTGCACAAAAGTTATAGCGTCTAGGAAAGATGTATGGCATTTTTATTATTATTATTATTTTTTTACTAGTAAAGACGGGGATTTTTATTGGGACTGCGACATTATGGCAGACCAGACACATCGGACACTTTTGACACTATTTTGGGACCAATGCTATCTATACAGTGATCAGTGCTATAAAAATGCACCGATTACTGTGTAAATGTCACTGGCGGGGAAGGGGATAACACTAGGGGACAATGAAGGGGTTAAGTGTGTCCTAGGGAGTGATTCTAACTGTGGGGGCGGGGGGGGGGGGGTAGTCTACCACTGACATGACTGCGATCACTGCTCCTGATCACAGGGAACAGTAGATCCCTGTCATGTCACTAGGCAGAACAGGGAAATGCCTTGTTTACATAGGCATCTCCCTGTTCTGCCTCTCGGTTTCACGATCGAGTTTGTGGGACTCGTGGGCACGCTTCCACGGTTGGGCGCGCATGCCGTCTGCGGTAAATTCAAGGGGACGTACAGGTACGCCCATTTGCCTGTACGAGCCCTTCTGCCGACGTACCTCTGTGTGCGCTGGTCAGCAGGCGATTAAGGTCATTGGGCGAAAGTGATTTTTGATGTCGCTTCCGTCATTGAGTCCAGTGGGTGACCATCATTCCCTCACTTTCCAGCCTTCTGGGGGAAAAAGGACCGGATCGTCTCCGCTGCTACTGGCGGGTCCGCCGCCGACAAAAGTGATCTTGCGGTTAATCCGCTGCATAGACTACTTTTATACTAAAGAGGACCGCCCGCCGTTTAAAAATATACCGGGGTTATGGCAGCTATCTGCTGCTATAACCCCGGTATTCTACGGCAAAGTACCGACGTACAATGACGACGGTTTGGAGGAAGAAGTTAAAGAAACTTTTTTTTGCTTGTCAATTTGTTTTAACTGACATCGTATGCAGATGAAAACTCATCACTTTGATCTGCAGATGAATGAAAGAATGGATACAAAAGAAACAATGTTACTTTGTAGCTCTTTATCTTTGCGTATGTGCACTGTGTCAGACAGTCCAGTTTTTTTTACAGCTGTATTTACGTTGAATCTGTTTTATTAAGTTTCAAACATTCTTAAACAATAATGAATAAACACAGGCAGGGAATAACATCTATTGTATTTAAACAGCAAGTCCTGGCTGTCATTTTTACAGCAGGGAATTGCTGGAAAGTGTGAAAGGAGGAGGACAGTGTACCTCGATATGTTGGGTTTTTTTTTTTGTGTAGCACGCACAGTATCTACAATTGGCTTAGGGTTTTGATGTGTTTTGTAAATTCGTTTGCTTACATTTAACGTTTGAATACAGTTTGCTGTAGTTTGAGTTTTTTATTTTTTTTAGGGTAAGAGAGACGGGCAGAGTAGGAAGGCAGAAAAATGAGAAGAAAGGAGGAATGAAAGGCAGGGGTGTGACAAGAGCAGAATGATAAGGAAAATAATGATGTTGGAAGGGCAAAGGAAGAAGCAGGAGGGGGAGAGCAAGGGACTGACGAGAAGAGAGGAATGATGAGGAAAGAAATGATAGCGGAGGAGCAGAGAAAGAATGGGAAGAGCGAGGGGCTGACAAAAAGGGAAGAGGGGAATGAGGAGGAAGGAATTGATAGATGAGGAGCAGAAGAGGAATGGAAAGAGTGAGGGATTGACAAGAAGGGAAGAGGGGAATGAGGAGGAAGGAAATGATAGATGAGGAGCAGAAGAGGAATGGGAAGACTGGGGGACTGACCAGAATGGAAGAGAGGAATGATGAAGAAGGAAATGGTAGATGAGGAGCAGAAGAGGAATGGAAAGAGTGAGGGGTTGAAAAGAAGGGAAGAGAGGAATTAGAAGGAAGGAAATGATAGATGAGGAGCAGAGGAAGAATGGGAAAAGCGAGGGACTGACAAGAAGGGGAGAGGAATGATGAGGAAGGAAATTATAGAGGAGGAATCGGAAGAACGAGGGACTGACAAGAAAGCATAAGAGATGAGGAAGGAAATGATAGATGAGGAGCAGAAGAGGAATGGGAAGACTGGGGGACTGACAAGATGGGAAGGGAGGAATAAGGAGGAAGGAAATTATAGTGGAGGAAGAATGGGAAGAGTGAGGGACTGACCAGAATGGAAGTGAGGAATGATGAAGAAGGAAATGGTAGATGAGGAGCAGAAGAGGAATGGAAAGAGTGAGGGATTGACAAGAAAGAAACGATAGAGGAGAAGCAGAAGAAGAATGGGAAGAGTAAGGGACTGACCAGAATGGAAGTGAGGAATGATGAGGAAGGAAATAGTAGATGAGGAGCAGAAGAGGAATGGGAAGAGTGAGGGATTGAAAAGATGGAAGAGAGGAATGATGAGGAAGGAAATGATAGATGAGGAGCAAAGGAAGAATGGGAAAAGCGAGGGACTGACAAGAAAGAAATGATAGAGGAGAAGCAGAAGAAGAATGGGAAGAGTAAGGGACTGACCAGAATGGAAGAGAGGAATGAGAAGGAAGGAAATGATAGAGAAGGAGCAGAGGAAGAATGGGAAAAGCGAGGGACTGACAAGAAGGGAAGAATGATGAGGAAGGAAATGATAGATGAGGAGCAGAAGAAGAATGGGAAGAGTAAGGGACTGACCAGAATGGAAGAGAGGAATGATGAGGAAGGAAATGATAGATGAGGAGCAGAAGAGGAATGGGAAGACTGGGGGACTGACAAGAAGGGAAGAGAGGAATGAGGAAGAAGGAAATGATAGAGGATGAGCAGAAGAAGAATGGGAAGAGTGAGGGACTGACAAGAAGGGGAGAGGAATGATGAGGAAGGAAATGATAGAGGAGGAATCGGAAGAGCAAGGGATTGACAATAAGGGAGGGGAGGAAAGAAATGATAGAGGAGGAATGGGAAGAGCGAGGGACTGGCAAGAAGGGAGGAAAGGAATGATGAGGAAGGAAATTATAGAGGAGGAGCAGAATAATGGAAAGAGCAGAGGAATGATGAGGAAGGAAATAATAGAGGAGGGGCAGAGGAAGAATGGGAAGAGTGAGGGACTGACAAAAAGGAGAGAGGAATGATGAGGAAGGAAATTATAGAGGAGGGACTGACAAGAAAGGATAAGAGATGAGGAAGGTCGGAAGAGCGAGGGACTGACAAGAAAGGATAAGAGATGAGGAAGGAAATAATAGAGGAGGGGCAGAGGAAGAATGGGAAGAGTAAGGGACTGACAAGAAGGAAGAGAGGAATGATGAGGAAGGAAATAATATAGGAAAAGCAGAAGAAGAACGGAAAGAGCGAGAGACTGACGAGAAAAGATAAGAGGAATGATGAGGAAGGAAATGATAGAGGAGGAGCAGAGGCTGCATGGAAAAGCGCAGGATCTGATGGAGTTCTGTCCTCCTTTCTACTGCTGAGACAAGGTGCGGGTGGAGATGAGGGGGTGCCGTAGCTGTAGTAGAGGTGTGAGGGCTACATGAAATGGCCTGGTGGGCTAATTCTCCTCCATAACATTTTTATTTTCCTTCCAGCAGATGGACAGTACCGCACCGTATCTACATCCCCACCGCCGCTTCTTGCAACCCCTCCAGACACTGAGATAAAAGACGAGGGCCCTCCTGCAAAGTCTGCAGCAAAGCACACTGTCATCCCAAAACGCCATTCGACACTCCGCAGCCCAGCCCTGCCCCCATCTCCCTCTACGCACAGCAGCAATGCCGTCAGCCACTCCGATCCCCCCCCTTCTAACCGAGTGGAAGGGCGGTTCCCTTGTCCGGACTGTGGAAAATCATTCAACTACAGAGCCAAGCTCCTCTCGCATCAGATAACGCACACGCACGAGAAAGCATTTTCCTGCGATGAATGCGGCAGGCGGTTTGCGCACAAAACAAGCCTTTTAGACCATCAAAAAATCCATACTGGGGAAAAGCCTTATTCTTGTACCTTCTGCGGGAAAAGCTTCATTCAAAAGTCCAAGATGACCCGTCACCAACGCATCCATACTGGGGAGAGACCCTACTCATGTGCGGAGTGCGGCCGGTGTTTCGCCTATAGGTCAAACCTCATCGAGCATCAGCGGATCCACACGGGCGAGATGTTGTACCCTTGCGCCGAATGCGGCAAGTGCTTCACACACAAGACGAAGGTCATCGCGCATCAGAAAGTCCATTCGGGAGAGAAGCCATACTCCTGTTCCGACTGCGGGAAGAACTTCGGCCACAAGTTCAATCTCCTGGAACATCAGAAGACTCACACAGGGGAAAAGCCCTTCGAGTGCACGCTCTGCGGCAAGTTCTTTGCACGTAAATCAAACCTTGTTGAGCACCAGAAAGTTCACACGGGGGAAAAACCCTTCCCTTGCGTTCAGTGTGGCCAGAGGTTCGCACACCGATCAACTCTTGTGAAGCATCAGAGCACGCACAAGATGGATGAGACTTCAACCGAGAAGGTACTTCGGCACAAACCACTTGGGTTACAGACTTTGCCATCGGTAGACAAACAAGGACCTTCGGAGAAGGCACTTCGGCACAAACCACTTGGGTTACAGACTTTGCCATCGGTAGACAAACAAGGACCTTCGGAGAAGGCACTTCGGCACAAACCACTTGGGTTACAGACTTTGCCATCGGTAGACAAACAAGGACCTTCGGAGAAGGCACTTCGGCACAAACCACTTGGGTTACAGACTTTGCCATCGGTAGACAAACAAGGACCTTCGGAGAAGGCACTTCGGCACAAACCACTTGGGTTACAGACTTTGCCATCGGTAGACAAACAAGGACCTTCGGAGAAGGCACTTCGGCACAAACCACTTGTGCGACAGACTTTGCCATTGGTAGACAAACGGGACCCACCAGTCTGAATATCATTTGGGGGGTGATGGGGAATACAGGGGTTTTCTACTATCTTGAGATGAATACAATCACTACTGATCTTCTTAACCACTTCAGCCCCGGAGGATTTGGCTGCCCAATGACCGGCCCATTTTTTTTCCAATTCGGCAGTGCGTCGCTTTAACTGACAATTGCGCGGTCGTGCGACAGGGCTCCCCAACCAAAATTGGCGTAGTTTTTTCCCCACAAATGGAGCTTTTTTTTAGGTGGTATTTGATCACCTCTGCGGTTTTTATTTTTTGCGCTATGAACAAAAAAAAGCTTACATTTTTGAAAAAAAAAAAGCAATATTTTTTACTTTTTGCTATAATAAATATCCCCCAAAAAGTTATAAAAAAATGTTTTTTTGTCTCAGTTTAGGCCGATACGTATTCTTCTACATATTTTTGGTAAAAAAAAAAATCGCAATAAGCGTTTATTAATTGGTTTGTGCAAAAGTTATAGCGTCTACAAAATAGGGGGTAGTTTTATGGCATTTTTATTGTTACCTTTTTATTAGTAATGGCGGCGATCTGCGATTTTTTTTTTTTTGTGTGACTGCGACATTATGGCAGACACATCGGACACTTTTGATGCTATTTTGGGACCATTGTCATTTATACAGCGATCAGTGCTATAAAAATGCACTGATTACTGTGTAAATTACTCTGGCAGTGAAGGGGTTAACCAAATGGGGGGCGGGTAAGTGTGTCCTAGGGAGTGATTCTAACTGTTAGGGGGCGTGGCTACGAGTGACTCATCACTGCTCTCGATGAGAGGGAACAGACGATCAGTGACAGTGTCACTAGGAAGAACGGGGAGATGTTGTGTTTACACTGACATCTCCCTGTTCCTCAGCTCTGTGACCCGATCATGGGACACTGGCAGACATCCCGCGGGCACTGTCACAGAGCTTGCGTCAGGCGCGCGCACATCGGCAAATTCAAACTCACGTAAATATACGTCTATTTGCCTGTCGGTGACATTCTGCTGACATATATGTACAGGAGCCGATGACGGGGAGCAGTAGATCAGTGTCCTGTCACTAGGCAGGACAGGGAGATGCCTTGTTTACACAGGTATCACCCCATTCTGCAGCTCCGTGACATGCGGGACCCATGGTCACAGTCACGGAGCACGCGCGATGCCGTGTACTAAAGGGGACGTATTGGTACGTCCATATGCGCAGCCGTGCCATTCTGCCAAAGTATATAGTCGCGCAGCGGTCGGCAAGCGGTTAAGAGGGTATCAAATCCTAGAGAATTCAAATTTTCAGGAATTTCTTCACCATTGAGGTCTCCCAGCCCCACACCCCCCTCATCGATTTTTTTATTTTTTGCCTGGTTTCCCATGCCAAGCGGGCAGATAAGTTGACCTACACATACCATGGAACATCAATGAATCTTGACCTGATCATAATCCATATTCCCAAGGACTTCTTCAGACTATTTTACCTTTTTGAAGTCTTTTTATGTCCCCTTTAGGACCCTCGTCCCTTTTAGGTTTGCTCTTGCTGAGACTTTTTTTCCCCTTCCTGAGTCCTGATGAGAGAAGAGAGTCGAAGTTTGGGGGGACAGCTGTGTTATAAACTCTGAAGGAAAGTATTGCCTACAAAAGGTCCACCATAGAACCATTTTGTTTCTTCAACTCACCCCCGTGCTCCCTTTTGGTCTCCTAGCTCTTTGGTTGTTGGAATCCAAACTATTTCAAATCGATCTATGACATCATGCTACACAGATTGCACTGCGTTCACCTTTCATACGTCTCTCAGTTAGGCCACACTGTCCACGCCTTGTGACATCATCATATTTTCACAGGCTACCCTTTTAGTTAGGATGCACTGCATGTACACTGAGATCTCACCAGCCAATCACAGACCTTTCTCCTGCATTACCTCTCATGCATCACATACTAACCTGCTACCGACCAAGATTGCACTGCGCTCAATAATGGAATGTTGCCTTTAAACTGCAATCCTCCTTGGCACTTTGATTGATATATTTTGTTATGTTGTTATTTAGTGATGATTAAAGGATAAGTCCTTGTTGATAAATTTACTCCCCCCTCTATATGATGAAGCAGGGGTTCGAAACCTTTTGCACACTAAAGGCCACAATCGGAAAAACTAAAGTTCTATTTCGTCCGATCTGTCGATTTTCTGATCGTTAGTATGGTGCTTTTGACAGACGATTACGAATTTTCGTCAGACAAAAACTGAATGTTCAGGCTCCAAAATTACGTCACTTCTGACGTTGAATTCTATCCTACGAAAATGTTCTTACGACGAGTAACCTCTTCACTTTCGATATGAGACTAGCATGCAACAAAAAACGGACGAAAATTCATCCAATAATCTGATCGTGTGTACAAGGCTTTCGGATCAATTCACAAGGATTAGACAACCAATGTGTCGGTGTAGAGCTCAGATCAGCTTCCATTCCTGCACCTTCACACTTCAGATCATCCTCAGTTCCTGCACCTTCACACTTCAGATCAGACCCAGTTTTTACACCATGTACCTCAGATCAGCCTCTAATCCTGCACATTTACATTTTAGATCATCCTCAGTTCCTGCACCTTCATACCTCAGATCATCCTCATTTCCTGCACCTTCACATCTCAGATCAGACCCAATTCCTATACCATATACCTCAGATCAGCTTCCATTCCTGCATCTTCACACTTCAGATCATCCTCAGTTCCTGCACCTTCACACCTCAGATCAGACCCAATTCCTGCACCTTCACACTTCAGATCAGACAAAATTCCTACACCATATACCTCAGATCAGCTTCCATTCCTGCATCTTCACACTTCAGATCATCCTCAGTTCCTGCACCTTCACACCTCAGATCAGACCCAGTTTTTACACCATGTACCTCAGATCAGCCTCTAATCCTGCACATTTACATTTTAGATCATCCTCAGTTCTTGCACCTTCATACCTCAGATCATCCTCATTTCCTGCACCTTCACATCTCAGATCAGACCCAATTCCTATACCATATACCCCTCAGATCAGCTTCCATTCCTGCATCTTCACACTTCAGATCATCCTCAGTTCCTGCACCTTCACACCTCAGATCAGACCCAGTTTTTACACCATGTACCTCAGATCAGCCTATAATCCTGCACATTTACATTTTAGATCATCCTCAGTTCCTGCACCTTCATACCTCAGATCATCCTCATTTCCTGCACCTTCACATCTCAGATCAGACCCAATTCCTATACCATATACCTCAGATCAGCTTCCATTCCTGCATCTTCACACTTCAGATCATCCTCAGTTCCTGCACCTTCACACCTCAGATCAGACCCAGTTTTTACACCATGTACCTCAGATCAGCCTCTAATCCTGCACATTTACATTTTAGATCATCCTCAGTTCCTGCACCTTCATACCTCAGATCATCCTCATTTCCTGCACCTTCACACCTCAGATCAGACCCAATTCCTGCACCTTCACACTTCAGATCATCCTCAGTTCCTGCACCTTCACACCTCAGATCATCCTCAGTTCCTGCACCTTCACACTTTAGATCATCCTCAGTTCCTTCACCTTCACACCTCAGATCAGACCCAATTCCTGCACCTTCACACTTCAGATCAGACCCAATTCCTACACCATATACCTCAGATCAGCTTTCATTCCTGCATCTTCACACTTCAGATCATCCTCATTTCCTGCACCTTTATACCTCAGATCAGTCTTAGTTCCTGCACCATCACACCTCAGATTATCCTCAGTTCCTGCACTATCACACCTCAGATCATCCTCAGTTCCTGCACCTTCACACCTCAGAACATCCTGAGTCCCTTCACCTTCATGCCTCAGATCAGCCACAATTCCTACAATGTATACATCAGATCATCCTCAGTTCTTGGACCTTCACACCTCAGATCATCCTCAATTCCTGCACCTTCACACCTCAGACCAGGGAGGAAGACGATAAGTGGGTGAGTTTCTTTACATAACAATGTTCGCAGTCTCAGGTGATCAGGCAGGTCTCTCTGAAACATGGAGGTGGGTGAGCCATGACGACAAAGGATCTAGCCAAGCTGTAAAACTGGCAACCTAGTTAGCTGTCAATAATAATCTGGCAAAGGCACTGTATTTGCGGGAAGCAGGGTCACTCTGTTAGTCTGAGCCTGTACCCATGCCATTTTACAATCATCAAGGTGCCACTAAAAATTACATTGCGTGGCCACCCTGGCACACGTGCCTTAGGTTGCCCATCCTTGTGATAGAGGTTAGCTTAGCGTCCAAGACCTTGAAATGGCCTTTGCAGACTCTTTATCTCACTTGCTGTAGTTTCCTTTGCAGGCTCCCACCTTCCCTACCAAATTGTCTTTTGTCTTTCAGTTAAGGTGCTACATAGTTTGATTGTGCTACCCGTTTCCTGGTGCACAGTCATGATTTTCAGAGCCCCCAAAATACAGCAACTTAAAATGTCTCTTCATGCAGGGGTAGCTTGTGTACATGGAAGTTTGGGTCTCCACCGCTAAAAAAACATAGTTTTCAAACTGAATAAAAACTATTTTAAAAGTTTAAAGATTTTTAACCCTCCCATTAGCGAGGTGCTGAAAGAACATTCACCCCTGTACTGCAGAAACGGCTAGACTTGGCAGTAACCATCAACTCAAAAATCAAAGCAAGTGCCCAAAGAATCTTCGAAAAATGGATTTAAAACCTTCTCATCTTAACTGTGGAGCACTGAGGCTGGACTACATAAAATAGTTTTTCCTCTGTTTATTCTGTTAAGGAATTGATAGCACCATAGTAGAGATTTGCTTTAAGGCCTTGTCCACTTTGGCTTGGATCTAAAAAAAATTACTCAGTACTACAAACATTTTCCAGAAGCAGAGACTTAACTATCCACCTGTGTTTCTGGTCTGGCAAGTGGGAGACCAAGCTGATTGGTAAACCAGGGATGAGAATTTTTCTAACAAATGTTTGGGCATATATGGCCTCTAACCAACGTCTTGCCAAAATTTGCTTCTTAATCGAGTGAGGGCCTCATGAAAGACAACCACAATCTTCATCGACTCACCCAAATCCTATCAAGCATAAGACCTCTCCAAACACAAATGTTTGGGTATATATGACCTCTACGAAGCACATTTTGGCAAGACGTTGGTTAGAGGCCATATATACCCAAACATTTGTGTTAGGAGAGGTCTTATGCTTGGTTAGGATTTGGGTGAGTCAATGAAGATTGTGGTTGTCTGTCATGAGGCCCTCACTCGATTAAGAAGCACATTTTGGTTAGAGGTCATATATACACAAACTTTTGTGTTAGGAGAGGTCTTATGCTTGGTTGGGCTTTGGGTGAGTCAATGAAGATTGTGGTTGTATTTCATGAGGCCCTCACTCGATTAAGAAGCACATTTTGGTTAGAGGTCGTATATACCCAAACTTTTGTGTTAGGAGAGGTCTTATGCTTGGTTGGGCTTTGGGTGAGTCAATGAAGATTGTGGTTGTCTTTCATGAGGCCCTCACTCGATTAACCAACATCTTGCCAAAATTTGCTTCTTAATCGAGTGAGGGCCTCATGAAAGTCCACCACAATCTTCATTGACTCGCCCAAAGCCCAACCAAGCATAAGACCTCTCCTAACACAAAAGTTAGGGTATATATGACCTCTAACCAAAATGTGCTTCTTAAATCGAGTGAGGGCCTCATGAAAGACAACCACAGTCTTCATTGACTCACCCAAAGCCCAACCAAGCATAAGACCTCTCCTAACACAAATGTTTAGGTATATATGACCTCTAACCAACGTCTTGCCAAAATGTGCTTTTTAATCGAGTGAGGGCCTCATGAAAGACAACCACAGTCTTCATTGACTCACCCAAAGCCCAACCACGCATAAGACCTCTCCTAACACAAATATTTGGGTGTATACGACCTCTAACCAATGTCTTGCCAAAATTTGCTTCTATGTGGAATGGTGGCCTTGTTAAAGAAGACTACATCTGCCACTGACGCAACAAAAGCCCATTGTGTCAGTCTTATAGTCCCACCTGCCACCAGACCTTGAGCCATATCACCTAATGACCACCTCCAAGAAGATACGCAAAGCTCGGTTTCGAAGCTCCATGGCTGGGAAGACTGCTTCTTCCACTGACACAACAAAAGCCCATTGTGTCAGTCTTACAGTCCCACCTGCCACCAGACCTTGAGCAGTATTACCCAATGACCACCTCCAAAAAGATACGCAAAGCTTGGTTTCGAAGCTCCATGGCTGGGAAGACTGCTTCTTCCACTGACACAACAAAAGCCCATTGTATCAGTCTTACAGTCCCATCTGCCACCAGACCTTGAGCAGTATTACATAATGACCACCTCCAAGAAGATACGCAAAGCTCAGTTTCGAAGCTCCATGGCTGGGATCTTAAGACTAGTTTCCACCAGGACTAATAGTTCTCCCAAGAACGTATTGTTAGGTTTATCAGCTTCTACATAAGATTTAAGCCACGAGATACATCTGAGAGAGCTTTAACACAACAGAGATTTGACATGGTCACGTTGCCCATCTTCTAACTGCCAAATCCGGATTTTAGTGCCAACATTAGTGTTGTAATTTTTCCTTTTCAGCCAATTCCAGCTGTAATGGTTAGCAAGATGCCCCATCCTGTGTGGGAACCAATAGCTAGATTCATAGAGGGCATCCTAACTTTGCGGCGGCGTAGCGTATCGTGTTTACACTACGCCGCCGTAAGTTAGCGAGGCAAGTACATGATTCACAAAGTACTTGCCTGCCAAGTTACGGCGGCGTAGCGTAAATCGGGCGGGCGTAATGGCGCCTAATTCAAATTTAGCTAAGGGGGCGTGTTTTATGTTAATGGGGCTTGACCTGACGTGATTGACGTATTTTACGAACGGCGCATTCGCCATCCGCCTACAAATCCCAGTGTGCATTGCGGCAAAATACGCCGCACGGTCCTATTGATTTCGACGTGGACGTAAAACCCTAATCACTGACGACTTACGCAAACAACGTAAAATTTTCAAATTTCGACGCGGGAACAACGGCCAAACTTAACATTGACTACGCCTCCTAGGGGCAGCTTTATCTTTAGGCGGCCTATCTCTTACGTAAACGGCGTATCTGTACTGCGTCGGCCGGGCGTACGTTCGTGAATAGGCGTATCTAGTGATTTACATATTCTACGCCGACCGCAATGGAAGCGCCACCTAGCGGTCAGCCTAAATATTGCACCCTAAGATAGGACGGCGCAAGCCGTCGTATCTTAGATAGGTTTAAGTGTATCTCTGTTTGAGAATACACTTAAACTTAGGACGGCGCAGATTCTGAGTTAGGTCGGCGTATCTACCGATACGCCGGCCTAACTCTTTATGAATCTAGCTACAAATCTATAAACTGATCAGCCTTAACATTATGAACACTGACAGGTGAAGTGAATGACTTTGATTATCGTGTGACAATGGCACCTGAAAGTGGGTGGGATATATATAAGGCAGCAATTGAACATGTAATCCCTGAAGTTGATGTGTTGAAAGCAGAAAAAATGAGCAAGTGTAAGGTTTTGAGCAACTTTAACAAGGACCAAAATTGTAAGGGTTAGACGACTGGGTCAGAGCAAATCCAAAACTTCAGCTCTTGTGGGATGTTCCCAGTTTGCAGTGGGCAGGACTGACCAAAAATGGCCCAAGGAGGGAAAACCAGTCAACCGGCAACAAGGTCATGGGTGGCCAAGGCGCATTGGTGCATGTGGGGAGCGAAAGCTGACCCATGTAGTCCAATCCAATTGAAGAGCTGCTGTAGCTCAAATAGCTGAAAAAAAGGATTTTTGTACTCACCGTAAAATCCATTTCTCTTTCGTTCATAGACGGACACAGCCTTCATTGACCTTAGGGTTATGCTTCTTCCTACCAGGAGATCTCCTGGTAGGAAGAAGCATAACCCTAAGGTCAATGAAGGCTGTGTCCGTCTATGAACGAAAGAGAAAAAAGGATTTTTGTACTCACCGTAAAATCCATTTCTCTGAGTTCATAGACGGACACAGCCTTCATTGACCTTAGGGTTATGCTTCTTCCTACCAGGAGATCTCCTGGTAGGAAGAAGCATAACCCTAAGGTCAATGAAGGCTGTGTCCGTCTATGAACGAAAGAGAAAAGTTGATGCTGGTTCCAATAGAAAGGTGTCAGAACACACAGTGCATCACAGTTTGTGGGGGCTGTGTAGCTGCAGACAGATTAAAGGTGCCCATGCTGGCCCGTGTACACAGCCAAGAGCTCCTACAGTGGGCATGTGAGCATCAGAACTGGACCACAGCGGAATTAAAGAAAGTGGCCTTTTCTGATGAATTCAAGAATGGTTTGAAGAACACAATAAAGAGTTTGAGGTGTTGATTTAGCCTCCAAATTCTCCAGCTCTCAATCCAAATCGAGCATCTGAGGGATGTGCTGGATAAACAAGTCTGAAGCATTGAGGCCCCCACCTCCCAACTTGCAAGACGTAAAGGATCTGCTACTGACGGCTTGGTTCCAGATACCACAGCATACCTTCAGAGGTCTAGTACTGGAGTCCATGCAGGGCCGTCTTTAATATTGATTGGACCCTGGGCAAACATTTTCATATTTGACCCTGAAATTTAGACTATACACCAAAAGGTCACAGCCAAATGGTCCGGGGCTGAAGTGGTTAAAGACCATCTCGGAAAGCGCGGGATCTCGCTGCGATTTCTGGATCATAGGACAGATTGACCAGAAGTAAAACCCTGTGGAATCTTTGCACGCGACCCTTGCTCCTTGCCTTGTGCACATGCCCCGCCAACATGGCCCTTTGCAAGGAGGGGGTAAATAATGAAGTATGGACCAATCACTGAAGTGAACCCTCTTCTGGTCAACTCATTTAGAACCACGTACATCAGAATTGCCACGCCTCCACATATAACTTCCAACCATTTCCATACTATGCATCTTTCATGTTATCATTATGGGGTATTGTTTGTAGAATTTTGAAGAAAATAATACATTTTGGAATAAGGCTGTAACATAACAAAATGTGGAAAAAGTGAAGCGCTGTGAATACTTTCCGGAGGCACTGTAATGGTCAATATACCGTATTTATCGGCGTATACCGCGCACTTTTTTGCCCTGAAAATCAGGGCAAAATCGTGGGTGCGCGATATACGCCGATACCCGCGGTGAGTTTGAACCACTGCGCCGGCATATACCGAGCGCAGTACACTCGGGCAGGCTCGGCTCCTCTCGCGGTCACGTCCTGTACGTCCTTTACGCGAGAGGAGCCGAGCCTGCCCGACTATACCGGAGTGTACTGCGCTCGGTATATGCCGGCGCAGTGGTTCAAACTCAGCGCGGGAAGCAGGGAGGACACCACGATGGCCGCAGAAGGACGCCGGACCGGACGCGATGGACGACGGGCAAGACACCGACGAGGAGCATCCAAACTAAGTATTTTTTTTTTTCCAGGAATTTTTCTTCAAGTTCGGGGGTCGCGCTATACGCCGGGGCGCGCAATAGGCCGATAAATACGGTATGTAATGCTTGAGAGCAAATAAATAAATTCGCAGCATCAGAGCTGAAGCTCAGTTTATGCGCAAAGCTGAAACAGTCGGAGCAGTGGCTCCCCCCCCCTCTCTCGGAGGTTCTATACAGACTTTCAATTAGAAAGAGACAGTCGGAAAGAAAACAGATCCTGCAGTGCTCTAGGAATCTGGTGTTATGAGTGCATGAAACGTTTATTGGTAAAAATCCAGAATTTATAAAAATTATATCAAACAAATTACAAACGTAAACCTTAAAATATTGACAAAACTGGCCAAATACGACCAGGCTCTCTTTTAAAATGCAGTTAACATAACTGCCTATTAATAATGAACAGGAGATAACAGATCACATGGGACGTTGGTCACTCCTGCTGTTCACCTCTTCTCTCTTCAATGGAGACAGCCTAATAGATTTCAGCCGGTGGGCAGAACAGCGGGTGAATTCAGAGTAATTGTGAAATAGTGTTTTTTTTTATTGAAAAAATATGAAAATGAGCAAATAGAGGTAAACAAGACAAAGAAATGATCAGTCTATCATTTTAATGGTCGCTTTATTTTAACCACTTAACCACGTCGGCAGAATGGCACGGCTGGGCACATCAACGTACCTGTACGTTGCCCTTTAAGCCCAGCCGTGGGCGCGTGCACGCGACCTGGTCTGAAGCTCCGTGACCGCGGACCCGATCGCCTCTGGAGTCCCGCGATCGGTCCCCGAAGCTGAAGAACGGAGAGAGCCGTGTGTAAACACAGCTTCCCCGTTCTTCACTGTGGCGGCGTAATCGATCGTGTGTTCCCTTATATAGGGAATCACAATCGATGACGTCACACCTACAGCCACACCCCCCTACAGTTGTAAACACACATGAGGTCACACATAACCCCATCAGCGCCCCCTTATGGTTAACTCCCAAACTGCAATTGTAATGTTCACAGTAAACAATGCATTTTAAATGCATTTTTTGCTGTGAAAATGACAATGGTCCCAAAAATGTGTCAAAATTGTCAGAAGTGTCCGCCATAATGTCGCAGTCACGAAAAAAATAAAAAATCGCTGATTGCCGCCATTACTAGTAAAAAAAAAAAAAATCATAAAAATGCAATAAAACTATCCCCTATTTTGTAAACGCTAAAAAAATTTGCACAAACCAACCGATAAACGCTTATTGCGTTTTTTTTTACCAAAAATAGGTAGAAGAATACGTATCGGCCTAAACTGAGGAAAAACGTTTTTTTTTTTTATATATATATTTGAGGGATATTTATTATAGCAACAAGTAAAAAATATTGCATTTTTTTTTTCAAAATTGTCGCTCTATTTTTGTTTATAGCGCAAAAAATAAAAACCGCAGAGGTGATCAAATACCACCAAAAAAAAAGCTCTATTTGTGGGAAAAAAAGGACGCCAATTTTGTTTGGGAGCCACGTCGCACGACCGCGCAATTGTCAGTTAAAGCGACGCAGTCCCGAACTGTAAAAACCCCTTGGGTCATTTAGCAGCATATTGGTCCGGTCCTTAAGTGGTTAATACAGGTAACAAGCTGAGATTATGAGCACTCCCTTCAAGAGAGAGTGCTCATAATCTCAGCTCCTTATCTGTATAGAAGACACCTGGAAGCCATAAATCTTGCAGATTGATAGGGGATCAAATACTTATTTCACTCATTAGAATGCAAATCAATTTATATCTTTTTTGGGAAATGCGTTTTTTCTGGATATTTTTGTTGTTATTCCGTCTCTCACTGTGAAAATGGGATTTTTGTACTTACCGTAAAATCCGTTTCTCTAAAGTTCGCTTCCTTCCAGGAGAAGTGGATATAACCCTAAGGTCAAAGGCTGCTGAGTCCGTCCATGAACGGAAGAGAAAATAGGATTTTTGTACTCACCGTAAAATCCATTTCTCTGAGTTCATGGACGGACACAGCAGCCTTTGACCTTAGGGTTATATCCACTTCTCTTGGAAGGAAGCGGATATAACCCTAAGGTCAAAGGCTGCTGTGTCCGTCCATGAACGGAAGAGAAAATAGGATTTTTGTACTCACCGTAAAATCCATTTCTCTGAGTTCATGGTCGGACACAGCAGCCTTTGACCTTAGGGTTATAGCCACTTCTCTTGGAAGGAAGCGGATATAACCCTAAGGTCAAAGGCTGCTGTGTCCGTCCATGAACGGAAGAGAAAATAAACCGACCAGTAAATTATAAACTGATCATTTCTTTCTCAGTAGGCAAACAAACATACAAAATCAGCAGGGGATCAGATACCTTTTCCCCCTCACTGTACATCCAGTGGTACATGCTGTATAATAAAAAGTGTCCAACAACAGATAGCTTCGATTTTCCATCAATCGGGGGCCACAAAATGGCCAAGTACCATAAAAATCCTGGAAAGAATGTTCCTATTAAAGGAGTCAGTCCCACAAAAATGGGATTTCAGTTTTTGGTGGAGCCTTGTAGGCCAAATCACCTGTTGGCTTTGTATATTTCCTCCCAAATCCAATAGCAAAACAATCCGAAGAATGCAAAAAAAAAAAGACAAAAGCGTGCCTGTGTTATGGTCGACATGTTGGTGAGACTGAGAACACAGGTACTTATGGAGTCCCCAGGAGATACTTCAAAAAATCATGACCCATCGGGATCTCTCCATAGCCAAAATAATGGAATATCCCTTCTCATCATAGAATTTTTTTCTTGGAGTCCCTTGATGGACGCAGGAATTCCGATACTGTCGGGTATATAGTGCTGCCTACAGGATTATAGATTGGCAAACAAATTGTAGGCCTGCCCAGGATAACCCCTCCTCTTTCCAGCGTGCCTCAGTTTTCTAGCAAGTAGTATCAAGACCATGATCATAAAACACAGGCGAGTGGGTCCCGGGGAATAGGGACCTTTAAAGGACCTTCAACGGACTCAATGATCCTTCAAAGGACTCAATGGACCGGCAACTGACTCAATGGACCGGCAACTGACTCAATGGACCGGCAACTGACTCAATGGACCGGCAACTGACTCAATGGACCGGCAACTGACTCAATGGACCGGCAACTGACTCAATGGACCGGCAACTGACTCAATGGACCGGCAACAATGGACCTTCAACTGACTCAATGGACTTTCAACTGATTCAATGGACCGGCAACTGACTCAATGGACCGGCAACTGACTCAATGGACCGGCAACTGACTCAATGGACCGGCAACTGACTCAATGGACCGGCAACTGACTCAATGGACCGGCAACTGACTCAATGGACCGGCAACAATGGACCTTCAACTGACTCAATGGACTTTCAACTGATTCAATGGACCGGCAACTGACTCAATGGACCGGCAACTGACTCAATGGACCGGCAACTGACTCAATGGACCGGCAACTGACTCAATGGACCGGCAACTGACTCAATGGACCGGCAACTGACTCAATGGACCGGCAACTGACTCAATGGACCGGCAACTGACTCAATGGATCGGCAACTGACTCAATGGACCGGCAACTGACTCAATGGACCGGCAACAATGGACCTTCAACTGACTCAATGGACTTTCAACTGATTCAATGGACCGGCAACTGACTCAATGGACCGGCAACTGACTCAATGGACCGGCAACTGACTCAATGGACCGGCAACGGACTCAATGGACCGGCAACGGACTCAATGGACCGGCAACTGACTCAATGGACCTCAGATAAAGGATTTTACGAGTATAGAAATTCCCTTTTTTGTCCATTGAGGGACAAAGGAATTCAGATACTTCCGGGACATTCAAAAGCAGTCCAACTGCTTTTGCCCTCCCCTCTTCAAATCACCCACCCCCTCACACACCACTGCCCTCTTCACGTCACCCCTTCCTTCACAGTCGATTCCTCTTGCCTCCGTCACTCTCCTACCTTACGCATAGTGGAATGTGGGAGGCAGGATAGTAATGAACCAAGGGCGGGAGGTACAGCAGCACTGGATGGAGGGCGGCACAAGTTAACTTTCCATATTAACCAGCAGGCGATTGGTTGCTAGGAAGCAGGGCGATCCTAGCAACCAATCGCCATCTTGTTAATATGAAACGTTAACTGCGGCAGCTCCCGCCCTCCATCCAATGCATGCTGTGCCTCCAGCCCTCGGTTCATTGCTATCCTGCTTCCCGTATTCCACTCTGTGTAAGGTGGGAGAGTGAAGGGGGGGAGCAAGAGGACATGGCTGTGAAGAATTGGGCGGGAAGGGGGGGCATGGGGTGACGTGAAGGGGGCAATCTGAAAGGGGGGGGGCAATGCTGGGGGGAGAGATGTGAAGAGGGGCAATACTGGGGTTGAGGGAGATCTGATGGGGGCAGTGCTGAGGAGGGGGATGATGTGAAGGGAGCAGAGCACACTGTTATGGGGGGGGGGGGGGGGGGGGGGGGGGTTGTCATGTGATTTGGACCTCTGCCGGAAGAAAATTCTACTGACCGGACCTCCTTAAATCTTAATTCAATGGCCCTGCTATAGATAAACGTTTCCTTTTTTCCGTGGAAAGGTCCTCATCTGGTGTGGATCATCTGGTGTCGGTAGAGGTTGGTCTCGCGGTTAAAACATTTGCCGCACAATATGCAGGAATATGGTTTTTCTCCCGTGTGCGTCCTCCGGTGCCGGTTCATGCTGCTGCTGGTGGTGAAGATTTTTCCGCAGTCCTCGCACTCGTAGGTCTTCTCCCCCGTGTGGGTGGTCTGGTGGACGGCGAGGCGCCCGCTGGTGGTGAAGCACTTGCCGCACAGCACGCAAGGGTAGGGCTTTTCCAGGGCGTGGACGGGAAGGTGCGCCTCCAGGGAGGACCTGAGGGCAAAGCGTCGGCCGCATTCGGCGCAGGCGAAGGGCTTGTCGCCCATGTGCATCCGGCGGTGGGCGATCAGGTTGGCCTTGACGGCGAAGCATTTGCCGCACTGCGAGCAGGCGAAGAGTTTTTCGGAAGTGTGGAGCGCGACGTGCTCTCCGAGCTCCTCGGAGCTGGAAAAGGAACTTCCACAAGCCGTGCAGGAAAAGGGCGCCTCCCCCGTGTGGACTTTGTGGTGCGATTGGAGCTGCTCCGAGGATGAAAAACACCTCCCGCAGTCCAGGCAGGTGAACGTTATTTTCTTGCCGCCGCGGCGGCGGCAGATACTTTGATTGACGGCTTCAGCGGCCTCCGACGCTTCCTGGATGTTGTCTAAACTAATTTTAATAATGGTGTCGTCTGAGCTGTCATCCCGAGACGGGCCGATGGGGTGCCGAGAGCCGTCTGTGGGAAAAGATCGGGAATACAAAATTATTGCTCAACTCCGGCCTTCCCTTCAGTCTAGCACTGGCTCCTCTCCTGGACCTGAGCTTCCCACAGTGTGCATTCGAAGGTTCAGCATGTCAGATATAGCCCGCCCCATTTCCTGGCTGGAGGACGTCCAGCATCACCTTTCCTCCCTACTCTGACTGTCCCTTCTGTTCATTGGATTTCAGTAGAGGATCAGTATCACATGTGGACGTTACCCACATTCAAAGGCGTATTGGGGTGGGGTCTTGCGATATTTTCAGGAAGCTATGTACAGCACCCTGCTGGCCCCTCCCACCAGCAATGATCTGCCTGTGTTGCATAGAGAAGCTCACAGAGACCCGGTGATGACATCACTGGGTCAAAAATAATGAATCTAATAAAAACAGAAGGGTGCACCGAAATGAAAATACCGGCGCCAAAACCGGTATTGAAGTCACTAGGGGGGGCGTTTTTGCATTGAAATCAATGGGATGCAATTTTCCATTACAGTCAATGGGATGGGATTCTGCATGGGAGTCAATGGGACAAGATTTTTCATTCAAGTCAATAGGGGGGGCGTTTTTGTATTAACCACTTAAGGACCCCTTCACGCCGATATACGTCGGCAGAATGGCACATCCACGTGCCGTGTACGTGGCCCTTTAAGCCCAGCCGTGGGGCCGTTGACCCCTTAACGCCCGCCGCACGACTATTTACGTCCGCAAAATGGCACGGACAGGCAGATGGGTGTATATATACGTCCTTGCCTTCTAGCGGGTGGGTGGTCTGATCGAGACCCCCCCCCGCTGCGGGCGGATTCCCTCGGGGAGCGATCCGGGACGACGGCGCGGCTATTCGTCTATAGCCGCTCCGTCGCGATCGCTCCCCGGAGCTGAAGAACGGGGAGAGCCGTATGTAAACACGGCTTCCCCGTGCTTCACTATGGCGGCGCATCGATCGAGTGATCCTTTTTATAGGGAGACTCGATCGATGACGTCAGACCTACAGCCACACCCCCCTACAGTTGTAAACACACACTAGGTGAACCCTAACTCCTACAGCGCCCCCTGTGGTTAACTCCCAAACTGCAACTGTCATTTTCACAATAAAGAATGCAATTTAAATGCATTTTTTGCTGTGAAAATGACAATGGTCCCAAAAATGTGTCAAAATTGTCCGAAGTGTCCGCCATAATGTCGCAGTCACGAAAAAAAAAAAATCGCTGATTGCCGCCAATAGTAGTAAAAAAATAAAATTTATAAAAATGCAATAAAACTATCCCCTATTTTGTAAACGCTATAAATTTTGCGCAAACCAATCGATAAACGCTTATTGCGTTTTTTTTTTACCAAAAAAATGTAGAAGAATACGTATCGGCCTAAACTGAGGAAAAAAACTTTTTTTTTTATATATTTTTTGGGGATATTTATTATAGAAAAAGGTAAAAAATATAGATTTTTTTCAAAATTGTCGCTCTATTTTTGTTTATAGCGCAAAAAGACTTAGTTAGACTTACCGGTGACGGTATTTCTAAGAGCCTTTCAGGACAACCTTGGAGAGAGCGCAGCTCCGCCTCTTCATTAGGAAACACATGCTACTCTTTAAAAGCCCTCCTCTTCCACCATGGCCTCAGTTATTGTGGTCCGACTCTCTGGAAGACATAGCACAGAAAACCACAACACCATGATAGATTTTATAACTTATTACTTTAACATTTAGGGAGGGTAACAGCGGTTGTCCTGAAAGGCTCTTAGAAATACCGTCACCGGTAAGTCTAACTAAGTCTTTCTCCAGTCGCCTTTCAGGACAACCTTGGAGAGGATAAACAAGTAACTTACCCTAGGGTGGGACTACTGCTTGCAGAACCTTCCTGCCAAAGGCTTGGTCTGCGGCAGACAATAGATCCAACCTGTAGTGCCTTAGGAACGTTGAGAAGTTGCTCCAAGTGGCGGCCTTGCAGATCTGCTCAGGTGTAGCGCCGGCTCTTTCGGCCCAGGAGACTGCAGTTGACCTTGTTGAGTGTGCCACAATACCTGAGGGAGGCACGACTCCTTTGGCTTTATAGGCTTCTGAAATAGCAAGTTTAAGCCATCTGGCTAAAGTACTTTTGGATGCTTTTTCCCCCTTGCGGGGACCTGAGAAAGCTACAAAGAGAGCATTTGACTTTCTGAAATCTCTGGTGACTGAAAGAAACTGTAAAAGACACCTTTTCACGTCTAGTGTATGGAAAGCTTCTTCTCCAGCATTAGAAGGGTTTAAAGCAAAAGTGGGTAATACTATTTCCTGTGACCGGTGGAATTTTGATGATACTTTCGGAAGAAACGAAGGATCCGTTTGCAGGATCACTCGGTCTGGAAAAATTCTTAGGAAGGGTTCAGTGATAGCCAGAGCTTGGAGCTCACTGATTCGTCTTGCTGACGTAATAGCCACCAAAAAGACTGTTTTGAGGATTAAGTTTTTCAAAGAACTATTCTCCAATGGTTCGAACGGAACTCCCGTCAAACCTTGTAGTACAACCGATAAGTCCCAACTGGGAAAACTTTTGAGGATCACTGGCCTATTTCGAGCTAGTGCCCTAAAAAACCTGGAAATTAAAGGTTCTCTGGACAGAGTTTTTTCTAAGTAAACAGAAAGAGCCGCTACCTGTGTTTTTAAGGTACTGGCTGCAAGTCCTTTTTCCATTCCTTCATGGAGAAATTCTAGCACTGAGACCACACTCTTAGTTTGAAAGGTCTTGGAAGAACACCATGAGTTATACTTCTTCCACACTTTAAGATAAATTGATCTTGTTACCTCCTTCCTACTGGACAGAAGAGTTTTTACAACCTTGTCCGACAAGCCTTTATTTTTCAAAATGTCTTCCTCAGAAACCAAGCGCTTAGATGTAACCTGTCTGTTTCTGGGTGACACACAGATCCCTGTGTTAGAAGGTCCTTCTTGGGAGGCAACTTCCATGGAGGTTTTGCGGCCAGGTTCAGTATAGTTGCGAACCAAGGCCTCTTTGGCCAAAAGGGAGCAATCAGAATTAGATCTGTTTTTTCTTCTCTGAATTTCCTTAAGACCAATGGAATCAAGGGAAAGGGGGGAAAGGCGTAGCACAGATGGTAGTCCCAGGGATGGGCTAGAGCATCTATGCCTATCGCCTGGTCTTCTCTGTGGAGAGAAAAGAAGTTTTGAACTTTCGTGTTTTGCTGACTGGCAAAAAGGTCTACTTGAGGATGTCCCCATTCCTTGGAGATCATATTGAAAATCTCCTGACTTAGACTCCATTCTGCTTCTATTACTTTCTTTCTGCTGAGAAGATCTGCCAGCAGGTTTTGGGATCCTTTTAGGTGGATTGCTGACAAAGAGGCCACATTTCTCTCTGCCCAAGTCAGTAACTGATTGGCCAGCTCCATCAAACCCTGACTCCTGGTCCCGCCTTGTCTGGTCACATAGGCCACTGCTGTAGTGTTGTCCGACAAAATTTGAACATGACAACCCTTCAGCATCTGTTGAAAAGCCAGGAGACCCATAAAAATGGCTTTTAGTTCTCGCCAATTCGATGACCTCCTTGCCTCCACTTTGGTCCATGACCCTTGTGCGGTCTGTCCATCCAAGTGGGCTCCCCATCCCCACGAACTTGCGTCCGTTGTCAGACGTTTGTCCGAGGGAAGGACCCATGAGAGACCTTTTGTGAGATTGGAAGGATCTCTCCACCACCAGAGGGACCGTTTTACCTTTGATGATAGAGAGAAGGTTTTCTCCAGTGACTCCTGGTGAGACCACTCCTGTAGGATGTTCCTCTGTAGGGGTCTGGAATGAAGCCTTGCCCATTGAATGGCAGGAATCGAGGCCGTAAGTTGACCTAGGACTGCCATGGCAGAACGTACTGACACTGGGAAATTCGTTTGAATCTGTCTCACTGCAGAAACTACTTTTTCTACTTTTTCTTGAGGGAGAAACACCTTCTGTAGAACTGAATTGATGGTGTAACCGAGGAACCTCATTTCCTGTGAGGGGTCTAGGTTTGATTTTTCTAGATTCAATATCCACCCCAGGCTCTCGAGATGAGCCTGGGACGTCTGGAGATCTGAAACCAGCTGATCCCTTGAACCTGCAAAGAATAAGAGGTCGTCCAGATAAGGAACAACTGAGACCCCTCTCAGTTTCAGAGGCTCCAAGGCTTCCGCCATCACTTTTGTAAAGATCCTTGGTGAGGATGAAAGGCCGAACGGCAGAGCTCTGAATTGGAGGTGCCACATTGAAGTTCCCAGGTTTATTGCCAAGCGTAGAAACTTTTGTGAGGCCTGTGCTATTGGCACGTGTAGATACGCATCCCTTAGATCCAGAGAGGCCATGAAGCACTCTGGTGTTAACAACTTTGTGATGGAATAAATGGTGTCCATCCGGAAGTGCTTGTACCTTATAGTTTTGTTCAGGATCTTCAAGTTCAAAATTAGGCGATATTTGCCTGAAGGCTTTTTTACTAAGAATATGTGGGAGTAAAACCCTTTTCCCTCCTGATCTTTTGGGACTTGGACAATAACTTCCTGTTGGATCAGATCCCTTAGAAGGTTCATCATTGCGGAAGCTTTTTCCCGATCCCTTGGTAGGGTTGTCACATAAAACCTGCAAGGAGGGCACTCTGAAAACTCCAGACTGTAACCTTGTGCAACTATGTTTTTCACAAATGGGCTCTTGGTCAGAAGACTCCACTGAGAAGAGAAGGTGGACAGTCTTCCCCCCACAGGAGTCAGATTGTCACTTGTCTTTTGATGACTGATCCTGGGGTGACTTAAAGAGGATACCTCCTCTTCCTCTACCTCTTTGAGGAAACCAGCGCTTTTTGTTTTCTTCTTTTTTGGAGGTTTGTGGAAAAGAACGAAAATTCTTTTTAACCGGTTGTTTCTTAGCCGGGAAAGCCTTCTTTTTGTCGGCTGTTCTATCCAGAATTTTTTCAAGATCTGGTCCAAACAGTAAGTCCCCTGAGAAGGGTAACCCGCAGAGTCTGACTTTAGAGGCTGTGTCCCCTGTCCAGGTTTTCAGCCATACTGCACGTCTGGCTGAGTTCACCAGGGCAGAGGATCTAGCTGACAACTTGATTGATTCAGCTGACGCATCAGCCATGTACCTGATTGATTTTAGAATCAATGGAAAGGATTCCAAGATATCCTTCCTTGGTGTACCAGCTTCAACATGGTTCATCAGCTTTTCCACCCAACACTCCAAGTTTCTTGCCACCACTGTGGAGGCCATTGCAGGTTTTAGACTAAGAGAAGTAGAGTCCCAGGCTTTCTTTAACAGGGAGTCCGCTCTTTTGTCCATGGGATCTTTTAGTATCCCCATGTCTTCGAACGCAAGATCCGTGCGTCGAGACACCTGGGAAAAAGCAGCATCAACTTTTGGCTTTTTATTCCAGGCTTCAGAGTCTTTATCTTCAAAGGGAAATCTTTTCCTTAGACTTTTAGAAAAGAAGGGGCCCCTTTCTGGATCTTTCCACTCTTTTCTTATAGTATCTGATACTACCTTGTGCACTGGAAAAACCTTATGTTTGGAGGCATCCAGACCCTGGTACATTTTGTCATGAAGAGATAATTGTACCTCCTCTTCTTGAATATCAAGTGTAGTATAAATTGCTTCAAGAAGATCATCTACTTCATCTAGAGAGACTTTATATCTGGTATTTCTGTACTCTCCTTCCTCTTCCTCCTCATCTGAATCCCTGAGAGAGCGAAGAGTACTTGTCCCTTCATCCCCTGAATCCACACCCTCTGACCTTGAGGTGGAAGCTTTTGGGCTGGGTGGTAAATGTTGGGGTTCAGCTTGCACTGTGGAGTCTGAACCAACATAGATTTGACCGAATTCAAAGAACTTGCAAGTTCTTGCACTGAAGAAAATAACGCTTTATATTGCTGGGATGTCTCTTCTTCCACTAAATCCTTAATACAAGATTTACACATTGCCTTCTGCCATGAATCTCTAAGAGGGTTTTTGCAGGAAGGACATTTCCTTTGAGTTGGTGGCTTTTTAGTTTTTTGTTTCTCCTAAAACACAAAAAAAGGGTATTTTACCATTGGAGAAACAATAGGTTTTTTACAAACAAGGAAAAAACCGCCACCACTTTAAAAGGAAGATGTGATAAAAGATCCACAGCTAATCAAACACCACCCAGTGCAACTGTCAGGGACCGAGAGAAGTTACCTCTGACCCTGCAGTACAGGCTCCCTTAAGGAGGACCAATAACAAACAACCAATAAGCCCAATAGTAAGGATAGAGGCACCGCTGTACCCCCCTACCTGGACCTGAGCAGCGTCTGAGGCGCCTGTCTCCGCCATGGCTGTAGGTTCTTCCATCGCCGAGAGAAACACAGCCGGGACTGAATGATTTTTAAATCTTTCCCGGGTCCGCGCGTCATCAAAGACGGCCGGAACCGGAAGACGCCGCTCTTAGGCCTGTCTCCTGACCTCTGCGTTACTAGGCGACGTGAACCACGCGTCACCACGCCTCTACAGGAAACTACGCCGCTGTGCATGACGTCACCCGCCCGCCAGGACCCGGGACCGTCATGCGGCGTTTTAAAAATAAAGACCGCCAACGCGGTAGTATGCCGCCCGGCCACCTGAGCCAGAACAGCGGACCCCTGGGCACTCAGCGCCGCTTCCTGTAGAGCCTTCACTCCACTGAGCAGGGAGAGGCTGGAGACTCCGGAGGACTCCCCCCACCCTTAGGGGAGCCTGGGATGGCCACTGCACACCAAACAGATAAAGGTAAGGCTTACCCCTCCAACCTTGGAAAGAGCGCAGCACCCCTGGTCCACAAGCATGCGCTTCCACCATGGCGGAGGAAACACAATAACTGAGGCCATGGTGGAAGAGGAGGGCTTTTAAAGAGTAGCATGTGTTTCCTAATGAAGAGGCGGAGCTGCGCTCTCTCCAAGGTTGTCCTGAAAGGCGACTGGAGAAAATAAAAACCGCAGAGGGGATCAAATACCACCAAAAGAAATCTCTATTTGTGGGGAAAAAAGGACGCCAATTTTGTTTGGTGAGCCACGTCGCACGACCGCGCAATTGTCAGTTAAAGCGACGCAGTGACGAATCGCAAAAACTGGCCGGGTCCTTTACCTGCATAAAGGTCCGGGTCTTAAGTGGTTAAGGTCAATAGGGGGCGTTTTTGGAAGTCAATGGAACACGTTTTTGCATTGAAGTCAACGGGATGCATTTTTTGCAACAACGTCAACAAGGGGCATTTTTGAAGTGAATAGGGGGCATTTTTGAAGTCAATAGGGGGCATTTTTGAAGTCAATAGGGGGCATTTTTCCATTGACGTCAGTGGTATGCAATTTTGCATTGAAGTCACTAGGGGGGCGTTTTTGCAGTCCAGTGTTTTAGGAGCTGTAGTAGATTGGCACACAGCAGATTTTAGAAGGCAGCTCACTGACTTATTGGGGGGGGGACTAATTAAAGAAAGTCATATTTAGCTTTTTAATGGCAGCCCTGCGGCAGCACAGCAGTGGGCCTTACACCGCGCCGCCATATGTATGCGTTCATTGTGCGTGACCGTTTCGTTCTGGGAGTGCGCTCAACCGGCCCTCACTGTGACTGCACTGTCACCAATAGCTCTCACGGTGACAGCCAATCACAGCAATCACATGATCAGGAGACCAATGCGATGCCTTCATCATTAAGATTTTTTTTAAAGCGCCAGCTCCTGCAGCGGGAAAGGGTTAAAGCGTATGTAGAGCCAAATCGCTTATTGCTGTCGTTTCAGCGGTGCCGCTTCCCCGGGCGATGGCTCGGCCATGTTTTAGCAATGGGGATAACTTTTAGGTCCAGTTGATGGCTTAGAACCAACAGACCTGCAGAAATCTCCCAGACTGAATCCTTCCTGGGGCTCTCCGCCTCCTCCTCCTCCTCGTCTTCTATCATAATGGAAAGTTCCGCTTCCTTTGGGGGGCGCCACCTTCTACCTGCAGGATTAGGAGATCAATTTAGGATGATTAACAGGAAGCACAGCAACGGCCCGGCTCGGGAGGAAAGGATTATACTTCATACTGACATTTGGAGCTTTCTTCGCGGTCATCCTCATCCTCTCCCACTTCGATCACTGACACAGAGGCAGGCTTGTCTTGGCTCCCCCCTGCGTGAGGATGAAGATGGTTATTACAAACGTTTTTTTTTATATTATACGTCATACCATACACTGTCAGTAGGGGGAGATGAGGAAATAAACAATGGCGGTATGTAGCTCAGATTTATATTAATATCCTGACTTTCTGTGCCTGAAGTTAGTGACTCACCTACTTTCAGCGAAGGGGACCTTCAACTGACTTTCAATGGGCCCTCAACTGACTCAATGGACCCCCAACAGACTCAATGGACCCCCAACAGACTCAATGGACCCCCAACAGACTCAATGGACCCCCAACAGACTCAATGGACCCCCAACAGACTCAATGGACCCCCAACAGACTCAATGGACCCCCAACAGACTCAATGGACCCCCAACAGACTCAATGGACCCCCAACAGACTCAATGGACCCCCAACAGACTCAATGGACCCTCAACAGACTCAATGGACCCTCAACAGACTCAATGGACCCTCAACAGACTCAATGGACCCTCAACAGACTCAATGGACCCCCAACAGACTCAATGGACCCCCAACAGACTCAATGGACCCCCAACAGACTCAATGGACCCCCAACAGACTCAATGGACCCTCAACAGACTCAATGGACCCTCAACAGACTCAATGGACCCTCAACAGACTCAATGGACCCTCAACAGACTCAATGGACCCCCAACAGACTCAATGGACCCCCAACAGACTCAATGGACCCCCAACAGACTCAATGGACCCCCAACAGACTCAATGGACCCTCAACAGACTCAATGGACCCCCAACAGACTCAATGGACCCCCAACAGACTCAATGGACCCTCAACAGACTCAATGGACCCTCAACAGACTCAATGGACCCTCAACAGACTCAATATTATATTATATTATACGTCATACCATACACTGTCAGTAGGGGGAGATGAGGAAATAAACAAATGGCGCTATGTAGCTCAGATTTTTATTAATATCCTGACTTTCTGTGCCTGAAGTTAGTGACTCACCTACTTTCAGCGAAGGGGACCTTCAACTGACTTTCAATGGACCCTCGAAAGACTCAATGGACCCCTCGACAGGCTCAATGGACCCCTCGACAGGCTCAATGGACCCCTCGACAGGCTCAATGGACCCCTCGACAGGCTCAATGGACCCCTCGACAGGCTCAATGGACCCCTCGACAGGCTCAATGGACCCCTCGACAGGCTCAATGGACCCCTCGACAGGCTCAATGGACCCCTCGACAGGCTCAATGGAACCCTCGACAGGCTCAATGGAACCCTCGACAGGCTCAATGGAACCCTCGACAGGCTCAATGGACCCTCGACAGGCTCAATGGACCCTCGACAGACTCAATGGACCTTCAACTCAATGGACCCCAGATAAAGGATTTTACGAGTAAAAAAAAATTCTATTTCCTTTTTTGTCCATTGAGGAACAAAAGAATTCAGATACTGCCGGGACATTCAACAGCAGTCAAACTGCTTTTGCCCCCCCCCCCCCACACAAACAGCACTGCCCTCTTCACTACCCCCAATCCTTCACAGCCATTTCCTCTTGCCCCCCCATCACTCTCCTACCTTGCGCAGAGTGGAATGTGGGAGGCAGGATAGTAATGAACCAAGGGCGGAAGGTACAGCAGCACTGAATGGAGGGCAGGAGCTGCACAAGTTAACTTTCCAGATTAACCAGCAGGCAATTGGTTGCTAGGACGCAGGGCGATCCTAGAAACCAATTGCCATCTTGCCAGCTGGCAGAATGACTAGCATTGGGGTCACTGGGAGGGTTGAGTGTTGAGGTTACAGGGAAAGTTAGTGTGAAAGTTAAGGGGGGGGGGGGTGTTACAGTAAAGGTTAGTGATGAATTTATAGGGTGGGTTAGTGTGAGGACTACAGGTGTTGGGGTAACAGAGGGTTAGGGTTATAGGGAGGCTCAATGTTGGGGTAATATGGGAGGGTCAGTGTTAGGATTACAGGGAGGGTAAGTACTGGGATAAGTATTAGGGAAGGAATAGTGTTGGGGTACACAGGGGGGATAGTGTTGGGTAAAGTTTTAGGAGAGGGATAGTGTTGGGGTACACAGGGAGGGTTAGTGTTGGTGTACACAGGGAGGGTTAGTGTTGGGGTTACAGGGAGGGATAGTGTTCGATAAGTATTAGGGGGATAGAGAGTGTTAGTATTAAAGCTACAGAAAAGGTTTGGGTTACATGGAGGGGTAATGTGAGGACTACAGGGAGGGTTAGTGTTGGGGTACAGAGAGGGATACAGGGCAGGTTAGGGGTATAGTTTTGCAGTGACGGCTGGTGTTTTTTTGTGGGGGGGCGGCAAAAAAATTCCTGCATCTGGTGTCCTGCCCTGCAGGGTTGGTGTTAAAGCTACACTTGAAGGTTATGGATACATGGAGGGGTTAGGTGAGGACTACAGGGAGGGATAGTGTTGGGGTACACTGGGAGGGATAGGCTTGGGGTATTAGGAATAAAGGGTTACATGGAGGGGGTAATGTGAGGTCTACTGGGAGGTATAGTGTTGGGGTAATCTGGAAAGGGATAGCGTTGGGGTACACTGAGAGGGATAGCGTTGGGGTATTAGGGTCAAAGGGTTACATATAGGGGTAATCTGAGGACTGCTGGGAGGGTTAGTGTTGGGGTATTAGGGGTAAGGGGTTACATGGAGGGGTAATGTGAGGACTACTGGGAGGGATAGCGTTGGGGTACACTGGGAGGGATAGCGTTGGGCTATTAGGAATAAAGGGTTACATGGAGGGGTAATGTGAGGACTACTGGGAGATATAGTATTGGGGTACACTGGGAGCGATAGCGTTGGGGTATTAGGGGTAAGGGGTTACATTGAGGGGTAATGTGAGGACTACTGGGAGGGATAGCGTTGGGGTACACTGGGAGGGATAGCGTTGGGGTACACTGGGAGGGATAGCGGAGTATTAGGGGTAAAGGGTTACATGGAGGGGTAATGTGAGGACTATGGGGAGGGATAGTGTTGGGGTACACTGGGAGGGATAGCGTTGGGGTACACTGGAAGGGATAGTGTTGGGGTACACTGGGAGGGATAGCCTGGGGGTATACTGGGAGGGATAGTGTTGGGTTACATGGAGGGTTAATGTGAGGACTATGGGGAGGGATAGTGTTGGGGTACACTGGGAAGGATAGCGTTGGGGTACACTGGGAGGGATAGTGTTGGGGTACACTGGGAGGGATAGCGTTGGGGTACACTGGGAGGGATAGCGTTGGGTTATTAGGGGTATAAGGTTACATGGAGGGGTAATGTGAGGGTAAAGATTGGACATCCTTATTGGAAGGCACAGTTGTCAGACAACATTGCCCCCGTACAGGAACATCTACCCTGATCAGGACAAAGATTGAGGGCCGGATATATTCAGACTCACAGCTGTAGAGAAATAATGGACATTGACTCAAAATCTAAAACCGGAGGAAAGATTTCCCTTTTCTGTGATGCCAACAGTCCCACAGTCCTAAGGCCTGGCGTCTTCACGTGATACAACTGGTGATGGAGAACCTCAAACACATTATGAATCCATCAGATTCCTCACAAACGTGACCTGTACAGCCCTGGATGTGTGCGCACCATTACCATTGCTTTTGTCACCAGCCCCCTCCCCCCACCCAATGTATACATATTAATCATACAGTAACCTGGACTCACCTGTATGAAGATCTTTAGTGACTTGCTCCTTGTTTTGGTTCTGCTGGTCATCCTCAGAGGTCACCACCTCCCTGGCTTCATCCTAATCTCCGACAACCATAAAGAAATCCATGTTACATAAAAAAAAAAAAAAAAAAACACAATATCCTATAAACGCTTCTAAAATAAACAATGTTTCGCCACGCCCATAGGAGGCCTTTGTGACTAGGCCTTGATGGGTAGGATGAAACGCGTCGAAGATCTGATTGAAGGGAAGGGACCCCCCTCCCTCCACACAGGAACAGAGCTGAGGTCGTCAATCTAGAGATGCACCAAAACGAAAACGGTGTTATCTGCTTTTTGCGAATGAGAGAAATAAGTGCCGATAATGGCCCTGAAAATGCAGGCTATTAGGTAGATTCAGTAAGAGTTAGGCCGACTTATCAGTAGATAAGCCGGCCTAACTCAGAATCTACGCCGACGTATGTTTAAGCGTATGCTCAAACAGAGATACACTCAAACATATCTAAGATAGGACGGCTTGCGCCGTCCTATCTTAGGTTGCAATTTTTCGGATGGCCGCTAGGTGGCGCTTCCATTGCGGTCGGCGTAGATTAGGTAAATGAGTTTGTACGCCGATTCACGAACGTACGCCCGGCCGCCGCAGTCGATTTACGCCGTTTCCGTAAGGCCTTAGGCGGCCTAAAGTTATTCCACCTATGAGGTGGAATAACAATGTTAAAGTATGGCCGCCGTTCCCGCCGCGAGGTTCGAATTTTTTACGTCGTTTGCGTAAGTCGTCCGCGAATCGGGAGTTACGTCGTTTACGTCCACGTCAAAATCAATAGGCCCGTACGGCGTACTTAGCCGCAATGCGCACTGGGAAATGTAGGCGCCCGGCGCATGCGCAGTAGCCGAAAAACGTCAAAAACGTGAGGTCAAGCCTCATTCCCATTAAACACGCCCCCCTCCAACCCATTTGAATTAGGCGCCCTTACGCCCGCCGCGTTTACCCTTGCCACCCTAAGTAAGGAGGCAAGTACTTTGTGAATCATGTACTTGCCTCTCTTACTTAAGGCGGCGTAGTGTAAACACGCTAGGCTACGCCGCCGCAAATTAGCGCGCCCCTACCTGAATCTACCCATATATAAAGATATGAAGAACTGTGATTTTTGGTTTCGGTTTCTGGCCAAGTACACCCTGCAAATTTTGGTTTTCGGCACCAAAATTTCCATTCGGTGCACCTCTATGTCAATCACAAGCTGTGTGCTGGAGGTCCCTCCCCTGTCACCATTTTTCCTCTTGGTGTCAGGAAAACTTCTCAGAAGTGACTGATGCCGAGGAAGGAAGCAGCAGACAGAAATGACACTTAGTGCTCTGGATTGAGACAAGCCCACACTATAGAGGGATACAACCACTTTACCACCAGCATGTACAATGCCCGACGCATGCCCGATATGAGTTTTGTTTACCTGGAAGTCTTCCGTGATGACATGAATATCCTTCAAGCTCAGAGGGGACTGAGGCCTAGGAGCCGCCCCCAGGATTCTTTTCCTCCGAGGTCTCCCTGTAAGAAGAAGGCAATATAGGAGGTTATGGAGGAAGATGGACAGTCTGGAACTGCGAGGGATGGCCCAGGAAAGAAGAGGTTTATGGTAAAAAAAAAAAAAAAAAACATCACCTCAGGACTAACAGAGGAAGCTGAGATAAAAAGTCACACGGATCAGGAAGTAGACACCCAGCGACCCTGTGAGATGCTTTAATAATTCTGGCTGCAGTGGAATGCATAGAGCTCAGAAGTGTTCATAGCTCACTGACTGCTTTCCCTTAAAACCTCTTTAGTTAGTATGAGGGCTAAACTGCTTGTAAAATATTTCATTTGATCCAAAGCTCCTCGTGGGCGGGGCTTGTCATGAACAATTTCATAACAGAACGGTAGAATGGGGTAAAAATAATCTAAATTTAACCACTTCCAGCCCAAGGCCAAATTTGGTCATTCCTCTCCTACATAAAATTACTCGGACACCCCAAACATTATACATGTCATTCTTTTTTTAGCAGAGACCCTAGGGAACAAAATGGCGATCGCTGCAATATTTTATGTCACACAGTATTTGCACAATTTTTTGGGGGGGAAAAAAAAACACTTTCATGAGTAAAAAAATAAAAAAAACACACAGTAGTTACCCCATTTTTTTTTGTATAATGTGAAAGATGATGTTACACCGAGTAAATAGATACCCAACATGTCATGCTTTAAAATTATGCACGTTTGTAGAATGGCGACAAACTACGGTACTTGAAAATCTCCATAGGCAAGGCTTTACGTTTATTTTTTCCAGGTTACATGTTTAGAGTTACAGAAGAGGTCAAGTGCTAGAATTATTGCTCTCGCTCTAACGATCGCGGCGATACCTCACATGTGTGGTTTGAGCACCATTTACATATGTGGGCGCTTTAAACACTTAAGGACCGCCTCCTGCACATTTTTATGTCGGCAGAATGGCACGGCTGGGCACATGCACGTATAGGTACGTCCTGTGCTAGTACCCAGCCGTGGGTCGCGGGTGCGCGCCCGCGACCCGGTCCGAAGCTACGGGGACCAGATCGGCGATGGAGTCCCGCGATCGGTCCCCGGAGCTGAAGAACGGGGAGAGCTGTGTGTAAACACACCTTCCCCGTTCTTCACTGTGGCGGCGTCATCGATCGTGTGATCCCTTTTATAGGGAAACACAATTGATGATGTCACACCTACAGCCACACCCCCCTACAGTTAGAAACACACATGAGGTCACACATAACCCCTTCAGCGCCCCCTTGTGGTTAACTCCCAAACGGCAATTGTCATTTTCACAGTAATCAGTGCATTTTAAATGCATTTTTTGCTGTGAAAATGACAATAGAAATGTGTCAAAATTGTCCGAAGTGTCCGCCGTAATGTCGCAGTCACGAAAAAAAAAATCGCTGATTGCCGCCATTAGTAGTAAAAAAAAATTTAAAAAAATAATAAAAATGCAATAAAACTATCCCCTATTTTGTAAACGCTATAAATTTTGCGCAAACCAACCGATAAACGCTTATTGCGATTTTGCTTACCAAAAATATGTAGAAGAATACGTATCGGCCTAAACTGAGGAAAAAACATTTTTTTATATGTTTTTGGGGGATATTTATTATAGCAAAAAGTAAAAAATATTGCATTTTTTTCAAAATTGTCGCTCTATTTTTGTTTATAGCGCAAAAAAAAAAAAAAAAAAAAAAAACGCAGAGGTGATCAAATACCACCAAAAGAAAGCTCTATTTGTGGGGAAAAAATGACGCCAATTTTGTTTGGGAGCCACGTCGCACGACCGCGCAAATGTCAGTTAAAGCGACGCAGTGCCGAATCGCAAAAACTGGACAGGTCCTTTACCTGCCTAAAGGTCCGGGGTCTTAAGTGGTTAAATGGGATATTTATTATAGCAAAAAGTAAAAAATATTGAATTTTTTTCAAAATTTTCGCTCTATTTTTGTTTATAGCGCAAAAAAAATAAAAACCGCAGAGGTGATCAAATACCACCAAAAAAAAGCTCTATTTGTGGGAAGAAAATGACGCCAATTTTTTTTGGGAGCCACGTCGCACGACCGCGCAAATGTCAGTTAAAGCGACGCAGTGCCGAATCGCAAAAACTGGACAGGTCCTTTACCTGCCTAAAGGTCCGGGGTCTTAAGTGGTTAAATGGGATATTTATTATAGCAAAAAGTAAAAAATATTGAATTTTTTTCAAAATTTTCGCTCTATTTTTGTTTATAGCGCAAAAAAAATAAAAACCGCAGAGGTGATCAAATACCACCAAAAAAAAGCTCTATTTGTGGGAAGAAAATGACGCCAATTTTTTTTGGGAGCCACGTCGCACGACCGTGCAATTGTCATTCAAAGCGTGACAGTGCTGAAAGCTGAAAATTGGCCTGGGCAGGAAGGGGGTATATGTGCCCAGTAAGCAAGTGGTTAAACCCTTTAGGCAAAAAAAAAAAAAAAATCCATCACTCACCTCTCCTTCTAGCGTTTGAGGTCTGTCCGGTCGCATTCGGCTCTTTCTTGATACAGAAGATTACTGCGTTCTGCGAATGATCATTCTAAACAATATAAAATAAACAGTACAAATGTTCTTATAACCAATCACAGACGGGCTTAGGCAAAAGATACAAATACTGGATCTGGAGGGCTAGATAGGAAATATTACTGATGCGATTTAGGACAATTTCCAGAGAGGGGCCCCCTGCTGGCCAGACAGTTGCCGATCACCCGTCCCAGCTCCTGGGAGCTCCGAACAGGTCACCTGTCCTCTTACCGGCTTCCTGTTATTCGAATTCTCTTCCTGATCCCGGGAATACGGAGGACGGGGACATCTCATTGGTGCAGTTCTGTTGCCGGATTCATCTGTGGGAAAACACACAATCATATTAGAGCCGCCCTATAAAAAGGAGGAGCTTAAGCTTATTTTTTTTGTACTATTTCTAAGGATACAAAAAGTAGCGATACACCGAAACTGAAAATTCAGGACGCACTTCGCCCGAAAACAAAACCGAAATGGGCAGTTTAAATAAAAATATTTTTTTTTAATGAGGCCTACGTTCTTGCATTATAATGCATGGGACGCAATTTTGCACTGAAGTCACTAGGGGGCGTTTTTGCATTGAAGTCAATGGCCCGGATTCAAGTAGATTTGCGCATTTTTTTTACGGAGGCGCAGGGCAAAGTTTTTGCCCTGCGCCCCCGCAAATTTACTGCGCTGCCCTTGATTCACGGAGCAGTAGCTCAGTAAATTGCGTGGGCGCGCCGGCCAAATGCCCGGCGTAAGCGCGCGCAATTTAAATGATCCCGTAGGGGGCGAGAATCATTTAAGCGAGCGTAGAGCGCATGCTCTGTCGGGAAACTTTCCCGACGTGCATTGCGGCAAATGACGTCGCAAGGACGTCATTTGCTTCAAAGTGAACGTGAACGGCGTCCAGCGCCGTTCACTTACGCAAACTACGTAACTTTCAAATTTCGCGACGCGGGAACGACGGGTATACGTAACATTGGCTGCCCCTGCTAATAGCAGGGGCAGCCTTACGCGAAAACCGCCGTACGGAAACGACGTAAATTGCGTACGCAGGGCTCGCGCAACGTTGTGAATCGGCGTTTAGTATGCAATTTGCATACTATACGCTGAGCACAACGGGAACGCCACCTAGCGGCCATCGCAAGAATGCAGCCTAAGATATGCGGGCATAAGAGCCTTATGCCGCGCATATCTTAGGCTGCAGTCGGCGTAACGAGGTTCCTGAATCGGGGGCATTCGTTACGCCGGGGCAAGTAAGCAATTGCGCTGTGTAACTATGGTTACACAGGCGCAATTGCTTCTTGAATCCAGGCCAATGTATATTTGTACAACTAAAAAATAATAATTTTATGTAAAAAAAATTATAATTATTATTATTAATAATAATATAATAACAATTTTTATAATAATAAAATATTATTTTATTATTATTAAAATTGTATTTTTATCTAAAAATATGTTTTAAAAAATAAAATAAAAATTTACACTTCAATATTGAAGTAGCTCAGGATAGTATCATTTTTTTATATGCAATTGTCACTGCTGCCACCTACTCTGCTTTGTATTTCTATGCTGTCAGACCTTGGAAGCACATAGGCCACGCCCACAACGTTGTCTTGTCCCACCCCCTAGGATCCTCCAAATATATTTTACTACTGGCCCACACACTGACAAGCTATTATGAGCAATCAAAAGTTTCCTATGGAATGGTGAGAGTGATTACACCTCAGGAAGGAACGGTAGGAGGGCTGTGGGCGGAGATCAGGGGGGCATACCATAGATTGTAAGCTCCTCGAGGGCAGGGACTGATGTGAATGTATGATAAATACGTAAAGCGCTACGTAAATTGACGGCACTATATAAGAACCAATAATAAATAAAACAAAGAAATTAATTATGGGTAGTGAAGAAACACACAAAAAGAAAACTACCAACTCAGCTCTGTATTTCTAGGCCGTCAGACCTTTAGGGGTGTAAACAACGCCTACAATGTTGTCTTGTCCCACCCCTTAGGATCCTCCAAATATATTTTATAAATAGGCCACACTATTGTTTTTACAAGCAACTGCTGCCACCTATTTTGTATTTCTATGCCGTCAGACCTTGGGAGCATAGGCCACGCCCACAATGTCTTGTCCCACCCCCTAGGATCCTCCAAATATATTTTATAAATAGGCCACACTATTGTTTTTACAAGCAACTGCTGCCACCTATTTTGTATTTCTATGCCGTCAGACCTTCGGGAGCATAGGCCACGCCCACAATGTCTTGTCCCACCCCCTAGGATCCTCCAAATATATTTGACTACTGGCCCACAATGACAAGCTATTATGAGCAATCAATAGTTTCCTTTGGAACAGTGAGAGTGATTACACCTCAGGAAGAAACGGTAGGAGGGCTGTGTGTGGAGATCAGAGGCATTATGGGTAGAAGGGCCCTTACACACCGGATAGGCTCACTACAGTCACTTACAAGAGGAGACGAATTCATGAAAACCGGGAGAAACTTTATCATGCTCAAAGGTGATCATGATGGAAAATTTGGAAAAACCTCGGGTTAGATGCCCTTTAAGTATCCTGTTGCCATGGCAGCATTAGGAGTTTGGGTTGTAGGAGAGATTGGCGTGGTGACACTAGAGAACTGATTAACGTGACTACGTTTGTGTCTCTCTCTTAGCATCGTCTCATCAAATCCTCAACATATTCCTACAAAAGGAAGCCCAACTCACCCACACCACAACCTCCTATAGCTGCAATGATCATACACATGTGCAGAGAGGCGGGGCTTAATGATACCGTGAAAGGAAGTTTGCTCTCACCTTCTGAGCTCAGGACGTCGTTTACTTCCTGTCCTAGGAACTTTGACATACAACTCTTCTCCTGGACCGACCTTCGCCCTTCCTGAGATAGACAAAACAAGGCTGAGTGACACCTTATAGGAACCTGACACACACAATGATACCGTCACCATCCAGACACATCCCTTGTCTGTTACTGGATAATGTCCCAGAATTCCCGTCACCGCTCACCTCTCCTGTCAGCAGCTCGATGATCTTCTGGGTGACCTCCAGGATCTTCTTGTCGTTGCTGTCAGGTGTCAGCTTTGAGGTGGGTATCTGAGTCCGTCCAAAGCCTCCCGATACACAGGGACTGCTGCTGTGCGTCACCCGACCATAGGACATCTTCAGGACTATGTAATCCTATAAAGAGGAAAAATTATGTCATGTGACCTCCCAGAATCCTCCTCACCTCTCCTGTCAGGTCTGTGTTTTATTAATAGAGATAGGAGTGATGTCATGTGACCTCCCAGAATCCTCCTCACCTCTCCGGTCAGGTCTGTGTTTTATTAATAGAGATAAGAGTGATGTCATGTGACCTCCCAGAATCCTCCTCACCTCTCTGGTCAGGTCTGTGTTTTATTAATAGAGATAAGAGTGATGCCATGTGACCTCCCAGAATCCTCCTCACCTCTCTGGTCAGGTCTGTGTTTTATTAACCACTAGGGGCCCGCGCTATAGCCGTCCCCAATTGCTGAATGATGGCCACAGTGTGGACCCCAATTGCCTGCAGGGCGCGCGCAGTGATCACCGAGTCACTGAGACTCGGGTGATCACAGATCCGAGTAAGGGGCCGATTCCGTCCCCTTACCACGTGATCAGCTGTCAGTCAATGACAGCTGATCACGTGATGTAAACAAAGCTCGGCAATGTTTTTTTTTCTCCTCACGCTGACAGCGTGAGGAGAAAAAAAAAGCTGATCACCGGCTTAGGTGCAAGGGACATCGGTCCCAAAGAGGAAAGAGGCACATCTGCATCATTTGTGCCAATCTGTACCCCCTGCCAGTGTCCACAGTGCCACCTATCAATGTCCACAAGTGCCAGCTCAGCTATCAATGCCCACCATTGGTGCCAATCAGTGCCTCATCAGCGCTGCCTATCAGTGCCCATTATTGCCACGGATCAATGCCCTTCAGTGCTACCTTATCATTGGCCACCAGTGCCGCCTTATCAGTGGCCACCAGTGCCGCCTTATCAGTGCCGCCTTATCAGTGGCCACCAGTGCCGCCCATCGGTGCCTATCAGTTCAGCCTCATCAGCGTACATCAATGAAGTAGAAAATTTACCTGTTTGCAAAATTGTATAATAAAATATAAAAAAATATATATATACCGTATTTATCGGCGTATACCGCGCACTTTTTTCCCCTTAAAATCAGGGGAAAATCGTGGGTGCGCGATATACGCCGATCCCCGCTGTCTCTGAGCCGCTAGCCTAGAGCCGAGCCGAGTGTACTGCGCACTCGGCTAGGCTCGGCCACGCTCGGCTTCGCCCGCTGCAGCCTAGAGCCGAGCCGAGTGTACTGCACACTCGGCTCGGCCCGCAGCCACGCGAGAGGAGCCGAGACAAGCCGAACACACAGGAAATCCGGCTCCTCTCGGCTCGCGCCAAATCCAAAAACGAACACCGGACACGCTGGACGGAGACGAACACCTCCAAAGCCGCAGACGGACCCCGCGCAAGGAAGCGGCAGACGGACACCCACAAGGCTGGACGGACCCCGCGCAAGGCCGCCGATGGACGCAGGGCAAAAATGTAAGTTTTCTTTTTTTACTATTCTAAGCTTGGGGTGCACGTTATACGCCGGTGCGCGGTATACCCCGATAAATACGGTATATATTTTCTAATTCAGGTGATTAAATACCACCAAAAGAAAGCTCTATTTGTGTAAAAAAAAAAAAAAAATTATAAAAATTTAATTTGGGTACAGCGTTGTATGACCGCGCAATTATCATTCAAAGTGCATCAGCGCTGAAAGCTGAAAATTGGTCTGGGCAGGAAGGGGGGTTTAAGTACCCAGTAAGGAAGTGGTTAATAGAGATAAGAGTGATGTCATGTGACCTCCCAGAATCCTCCTCACCTCTCCGGTCAGGTCTGTGTTTTATTAATAGAGATAAGAGTGATGTCATGTGACCTCCCAGAATCCTCCTCACCTCTCCCGTCAGGTCTGTGTTTTATTAATAGAGGTAAGAGTGATGTCATGTGACCTCCCAGAATCCTCCTCACCTCTCCGGTCAGCTCTGTGTTTTATTAATAGAGATAAGAGTGATGTCATGTGACCTCCCAGAATCCTCCTCACCTCTCCGGTCTGTGTTTTATTAATAGAGATAAGAGTGATGTCATGTGACCTCCCAGAATCCTCCTCACCTCTCTGGTCAGGTCTGTGTTTTATTAATAGAGATAAGAGTGATGTCATGTGACCTCCCAGAATCCTCCTCACCTCTCCGGTCAGGTCTGTGTTTTATTAATAGAGATAAGAGTGATGTCATGTGACCTCCCAGAATCCTCCTCACCCCTCCGGTCAGGTCTGTGTTTTATGAATATAGATAAGAGTGATGTCATGTGACCTCCCAGAATCCTCCTCACCTCTCCGGTGAGGTCTGTGTTTTATTAATAGAGATAAGAGCGATGTCATGTGACCTCCCAGAATCCTCCTCACCTCTCCGGTCAGCTCTGTGTTTTATTAATAGAGATAAGAGTGATGTCATGTGACCTCCCAGAATCCCCCTAACCTCTCCGGTGAGGTCTGTGTTTTATTATTAGAGATAAGTGTGATGTCATGTGACCTCCCAGAACCCTCCTCACCTCTCCGGTCAGGTCTGTGTTTTATTATTAGAGATAAGTGTGATGTCATGTGACCTCCCAGAACCCTCCTCACCTCTCCGGTCAGGTCTGTGTTTTATTAATAGAGGTAAGAGTGATGTCATGTGACCTCCCAGAATCCTCCTCACCTCTCCTGTCAGGTCTGTGTTTTATTAATAGAGATAAGAGTGATGTCATGTGACCTCCCAGAATCCTCCTCACCTCTCCGGTCAGCTCTGTGTTTTATTAATATAGATAAGAGTGATGTCATGTGACCTCCCAGAACCCTCCTCACCTCTCCGGTCAGCAGGTAGAGGATATCCAGGGTGAGGTTGATGATTCTCTCCATCGTGTGGCTCTGTGTCTTGTCCGTGCCGAGCGTTTCGGTCAGATCGAGGCGTGACAGCTTCATTCTGGAGGCGGAGCTCCTACACAGACAATATGAAGACGTCTCAGTCTGCAGAAGAAGACAAAGATTAGGATCACCGAGCGCCCATCACTTCTCATCAAACCCAAAGGCTCAGCTGTAACGCCAAGCGTCTGAGAGCCGCCCTCGCTGTCTACAAATCGATAAAAAAAATAAAAATAAGCAAACACAGATCTTTATAGAGCTTATAATGTCATCAAACTTCCAATGGCAAGGCCATAACATGCAGTAGTATGTCCCCCAAACACACCACTTGGGTGGACTGTCCCTTTAAGTCATCCTTGCCACCTTCTAACAACCCATTAGTCTCCTCCAGGGGCTCCAAAGACACCCTGTCTCCTCACACACTACTACCTCTCTGTCTAGGTACGATAGCGGCTACTTCCTGTCCTCCACAGTCACCCAGTGACGTCACAGGAAACATGTGACCAGGAAGTAGAGGGCGGGGAAATTAAGAGAAGGCTGCAAGCAGATCCCATGTTATTATCACCCTGAAGGTCCCTCCCTCCTTCTGTCCATCTTTTATATTACATCCTTTCCGTACATTTCTCTCTCTCTGTATATCTCCCTGTATACCTCTCTCTATATCTCCCTGTATACCCCTCTTGTATGTATCTCTCTCTGTATATCTCCATGTATACCCCTCCTCCTCTCTCTGTATATCCCCCCCTCTCTCTGTATATCTCCCTGTATCCCCCCCTCTCTCTGTATATCTCCCTGTATCCCCCCCTCTCTCTGTATATCTCCCTGTATCCCCCCCCTCTCTCTGTATATCTCCCTGTATACCCCTCTCTCTGTATATCTCCCTGTATCCCCCCCCTCTCTCTGTATATCTCCCTGTATCCCCCTCTCTCTCTGTATATCTCCCTGTATCCCCCCCCTCTCTCTGTATATCTCCCTGTATCCCCCTCTCTCTGTATATCTCCCTGTATACCCCTCTCTCTCTGTATATCCCCCCCTCTCTCTGTATATCTCCCTGTATCCCCCTCTCTCTCTGTATATCTCCCTGTATCCCCCCCTCTCTCTGTATATCTCCCTGTATCCCCCCTCTCTCTGTATATCCCCCTCTCTCTGTATATCTCCCTGTATCCCCCCCTCTCTCTGTATATCTCCCTGTATACCCCTCTCTCTCTCTGTATATCCCCCCCTCTCTCTGTATATCTCCCTGTATCCCCCCCTCTCTCTGTATATCTCCCTGTATCCCCCCCCTCTCTCTGTATATCTCCCTGTATCCCCCCTCTCTCTGTATATCTCCCTGTATCCCCCCTCTCTCTGTATATCCCCCCTCTCTCTGTATATCTCCCTGTATCCCCCCTCTCTCTGTATATCTCCCTGTATCCCCCCCTCTCTCTGTATATCTCCCTGTATCCCCCCCTCTCTCTGTATATCTCCCTGTATCCCCCCTCTCTCTGTATATCTCCCTGTATCCCCCCTCTCTCTGTATATCCCCCCTCTCTCTGTATATCTCCCTGTATCCCCCCTCTCTCTGTATATCTCCCTGTATCCCCCCCTCTCTCTGTATATCTCCCTGTATCCCCCCCTCTCTCTGTATATCTCCCTGTATCCCCCCCTCTCTCTGTATATCTCCCTGTATCCCCCCTCTCTCTGTATATCTCCCTGTATCCCCCCCTCTCTCTGTATATCCCCCCCTCTCTCTGTATATCCCCCCCTCTCTCTGTATATCTCCCTGTATCCCCCCCTCTCTCTGTATATCTCCCTGTATCCCCCCTCTCTCTGTATATCTCCCTGTATCCCCCCCTCTCTCTGTATATCTCCCTGTATCCCCCCTCTCTCTGTATATCTCCCTGTATACTCCCCTCTCTCTTTATACCCCTCTCTGTCTATCTCCCTGTATACCTCTCCCCCCCCCCCCTGTATACCCCTCTCTGTCTATCTCCCTGTATACCTCTCTCTCTCCCCCCTGTATACCTCTCTCTCTCTCTCTGTATATCTCCCTGTATACCCCTCTCTCTCTGTATATCTCAATGTATACCACTTTCTGTATCCCCCTCTCTGTGTATCCCCCTCTCTGTGTATATCATCCCCGTATACCCCTCTCTGTAGATCCCCCTCTCTCTGTCTACCCCCCCCCCCTCTCTCTCTCTCTCTCTCTGTGTATATCTCCATGTATCTCTCTCTCTCTCTGTATATCCCCCCTCTCTCTCTTTCTCTGTATATCCCCCCTCTGTCTGTATCTCTCCCTGTATACCCCCCTCTGTCTGTATCTCTCCCTGTATACCCCTCTGTCTGTATCTCTCCCTGTATACCCCTCTGTCTGTATCTCTCCCTGTATACCCCTCTGTCTGTAGCTCTCCCTGTATACCCCTCTGTCTGTATCTCTCCCTGTATACCCCTCTGTCTGTAGCTCTACCTGTATACCCCTCTCTCCCTGCATATCCCTCTCTGTGTATTTCCCCCTCACTCTGTATATCTCCCTCACTCTGTATATCTCCCTGTATATCCCCCTCACTCTGTATACCTCTCTCTGTATATCTCCATGTATACCCCCCTCTCTCTGTATCCCCCCCCCCCCTCTCTCTCTCCCCCTAAAAGTTGCAAGCACTCCATAGGACACACTCAACCCCTTCAGCGCCCCCTACAGGTTAACACCTTCACTGCCAGTGTCATTTTCACAGTAATCCGTACATCTTTATAGCACTGATCGCTGTAAAAATGACAATGGTCCCAAAATGGTGTCAAAAGTGTCCACTATAATGTCGCAGTCACGGTAAAAATCGCTGCTCGCCGCCATTACTAGTAAAAAAAAAAGATATATATTAATAAAAATGCCATAAAACTATCCCCTATTTTTTGTAGACGTTATAATTTTGCACAATCCAATCAATAAACGCTTATTGCGTTTTTTGTTTACCAAAAATATGTAGAAGAATACGTATCGGCCTAAACTGAGGAAAAAAAAGTTTTTTTATATATTTTTGGGGGATATTTATTATAGCAAAAAGTAAAAAATATTGATTTTTTTTTCAAAATTGTCGCTCTATTTTTGTTTATAAAAACTGCAGAGGTTATCAAATACCACCAAAAGAAAGCTCTATTTGTGGGGGAAAAAAAGGACGTAAATTTTGTTTGGGAGCCACGTCGCACAACCGCGCAATTGTCAGTTAAAGCAACGCAAGTGCCGAAACGCAAAAAGTGGCCTGGTCTTTGGCCAGCAAAATGGTTCGGGCGTAAGTGGTTAAACAGAGGGGATTGTATCTTCCTGAACAAGTGGCTTTATAACCACTTTCAGTTTTATTAATTGACAACTTTGTGTAAAAAAAATATATATTTTCGTAGCAAAAAAATTAAAAAGACTTGGGGTGCTTATACTCCAAAATTTGGTAATTTTGTGGGTGTTTCTCCTCTCCTGGCACTTCAGACTAGGGTTTTTTTTAGGACTTAGTACAAGTACTGATACTTTTTTTCAAGTCCTCGCCGATACCGAATACCGATACTTTTTTTTAAATGTCCCCCCACATATGCAGCCATGTCCCCCCTATATGCAGCCATGTCCCCCCTATATGCAGCCATGTCCCCCCTATATGCAGCCATGTCCCCCCTATATGCAGCCATGTCCCCCCATAAATCCAGCCATGTCCCCCCTATATGCAGCCATTTCCCCTATAAATCCAGCCATGTCCCCCCTATATGCGGCCATGTCCCCCCTATATCCAGCCATGTCCCCCCTATATCCAGCCATGTCCCCCCCTATATGCAGCCATGTCCCCCATAAATCCAGCCATGTCCCCCCTATATGCAGCCATTTCCCCTATAAATCCAGCCATGTCCCCCCTATATGCGGCCATGTCCCCCATAAATCCAGCCATGTCCCCCCTATATGCAGCCATGTCCCCCCCTATATGCAGCCATGTCCCCCCATACCTAGATGCCGCCGCATGGGTTAAACAGCATGCGGAGAACATCACAGCTTTCATTTGAATAGCTGTAGTATTCCCCGCTGCGCCGCGTATAGACACTCCCCCTTGCTCGGGATTGGACAGATCCCGAGCAAGGGGGAGTGTCTATACGCGGCGCGGCGGGAAATACTACAGCTATTCAAATGAAAGCTGTGATATTCCCCGCACGCTGTTTAACCCATGCGGCGGCGGCGTTGTTGCGGTATGCGACGGGGTCGGCGGCGGCATTCGTTGCAGCGGCGATGGGGGTGGGTTGGAAGGGGCAAGTATTCTATTTAGGTATCGGGGGTATTTGCGGGAGTACAAGTACTCCCGCAAATACTCGGTATCGGTCCCGATACCGATACTGGTATCGGTATCGGGACAACCCTACTTCAGACCCACAAGAAATATAACCGATCAGTCAGGAAATCAGATGTAATATTTAAGCCCTTTGAAAGCCTGAAGGTGCTCCTTAGATTTTGGGCCCCTCTATACATCTTGGCAGTGGAAAGTCTTATGCTGCGTACACACGACCGTTTTTCATGACGAAGAAATGCAATTTTTTCAATTGGTCATTAACCACTTAAGGACCGCCTCCTGCACATATAGGTCGGCAGAATGGCACGGCTGGGCACAAGCATGTACAGGTACGTCCTCTTTAAGTGCCCAGCCGTGGGTACGCCATTAGTAGTAAAAAAATTTTTTTTTTATAAAAATGCAATAAAACTATCCCCTATTTTGTAAACGCTATAAATTTTGCGCAAACCAACCGATAAACGCTTATTGCGATTTTTTTTACCAAAAATATGTAGAAGAATGTGTATCGGCCTAAACTGAGGAGAAACAATTTTTTTTTTATATTTTTGGGGGATATTTATTATAGCAAAAAGGAAAAAATATTGCATTTTTTTTTCAAAATTGTCGCTCTAAACTGAGGAAAAAATTATGTTTTTTTTTTATGTTTCTGGGGATATTTATTATAGCAAAAAGTAAAAAATATAAAAAAAATTAAAATTGTCGCTCTATTTTTTGTTTATAGCGCAAAAAATAAAAACCGCAGAGGTGATCAAATACCACCAAAAGAAAGCTCTATTTGTGGGGAAAAAAGGACGCCAATTTTGTTTGGGAGCCACGTCGCACGACCGCGCAATTGTCAGTTAAAGCGATGCAGTGCCGAATTGCAAAAACTGTCCGGGTCCTTTAGCTGCCTAAAGGTTCGCGTCTTAAGTGGTTAAAAAACGATCGTGTGTAGGCTCCAGAGCATTAAAAACTTAAAACATGCTCTATTTTTTCGCGTCGTGAAAAATGGTCGTGTGTAGGCTTTAACGACGGGGGAAAAAAACATGCATGCTCAGAAGCAAGTTATGAGACGGGAGCGCTCGTTCTGGTAAAAGTAGCGTTCGTAATGGAGATAGCACATTCGTCACGCTGCAACAGACTGAAAAGCGCGAATCGTCTCTCACCAAACTTTTACTAACATAAAATCAGCAAAAGCAGCCCAAAGGGTGGCGCCATCCGAATGGAACTTCCCCATTATAGTGCCGTCGTACGTGTTGTACGTCACCGCGCTTTGCTCGAGCATTTTTTTCCCCACGATCGTGTGTAGGCAAGGCCGGCTTGACAAGAATCACATCGAGAAAAACGTTGTTTTTTATAGGACATTAAAAACGGCCGTGTGTACGCGGCATTACGCATGTGGCATTTCCATACTCGGCAGAAGTAGAAGAAAGTGTTTTGAGGTGTAATTCGAAGTATACCCATGTTGTGCGTGAGAAATTACGACTTTGTGAAACAAAAACACATTTTATTTAAGTTCTTCATTTTCCAAAACGATTGTTGCAAAAAAAATACGAATCAAAAAACTCCTCTTGCTTTTTACTGAATACCTTGAACTGTCAACTTTTGCAAAAATGATGAATTTGGGGGATATAACCTTTCCCGCACTCTGAGCATGAATAGGGGCGCTCCCCTGTGTGAAGCGTCTGGTGTCTAATCTGACTTTTTTTTCTTTCCTGCGCTCTGAACGTGAATAGGAAATCTCACTTGTGTGACATCTCTGGTGTGCAATAAGATATTTTTTGTCTGCGAAACATTTGCCGCACTCTGAACAGGAATAAGGACGTTCACCTGTGTGACTCCTTTGGTGTACAAGAAGAATACTTTTCTCAGTGAAAGATTTCCCACACTCTGAACAGGATTAGGGACCCTCACCCTTGTGAATTCTCTGGTGCGTAAGAAGAGTACTTTTCTGAGAAAAAGATTTACCGCACTCTGTACAGGAATAGGGACATTCACCTGTGTGAATTCTCTGGTGCTTAAGAAGAGTACTTTTCTGAGAAAAAGATTTCCCGCACTCTGTACAGGAATAGGGACGTTCACCTGTGTGAATTCTCTGGTGCTTAAGAAGAGTACTTTTCTGAGAAAAAGATTTCCCGCACTCTGTACAGGAATAGGGACATTCACCTGTGTGAATTCTCTGGTGCTTAAGAAGATTACTTTTCTGAGAAAAACATTTCTTGCACTCGGAACAGGAATAGGGACGCTCACCCGTGTGAATTCTCTGGTGCTTAAGAAGATAACTTTTGTGAGTAAAACATTTCCCGCACTCTGAACAGGAATAAGGACGTTCACCTGTGTGACTCCTTTGGTGTACAAGGAGAGTACTTTTCTGAGCAAAACATTTCCCGCACTCTGAACAGGAATAAGGACGTTCACCTGTGTGACTCCTTTGGTGTACAAGGAGAGTACTTTTCTGAGCAAAACATTTCTCGCACTCGGAACAGGAATAAGGACGTTCACCTGTGTGACTCCTTTGGTGTACAAGAAGAGTTCTTTTCTGAGCAAAACATTTCTCGCACTCGGAACAGGAATAAGGACGTTCACCTGTGTGACTCCTTTGGTGTACAAGAAGAGTTCTTTTCTGAGCAAAACATTTCTCGCACTCGGAACAGGAATAAGAACGTTCACCTGTGTGACTCCTTTGGTGTTTAAGAAGATGACTTTTCTGAGCGAAACATTTCTCGCACTCGGAACAGGAATAAGGATGTTCACCTGTGTGACTCCTTTGGTGTTTAAGAAGATGACTTTTCTGAGCAAAACATTTCTCGCACTCGGAACAGGAATAAGAACGTTCACCTGTGTGACTCCTTTGGTGTACAAGGAGAGTTCTTTTCAGAGCGAAACATTTCTCGCACTCGGAACAGGAATAAGGACGTTCATCTGTGTGACTCCTTTGGTGTATAAGAAGATGACCTTTCTGAGCGAAACATTTCTCGCACTCGGAACAGGAATAAGGACGTTCACCTGTGTGACTCCTTTGGTGTACAAGAAGAGTTCTTTTCTGAGCAAAACATTTCCCGCACTCGGAACAGGAATAAGGACGTTCACCTGTGTGACTCCTTTGGTGTACAAGAAGAGTTCTTTTCTGAGCAAAACATTTCCCGCACTCGGAACAGGAATAAGAACGTTCACCTGTGTGACTCCTTTGGTGTATAAGAAGATGACTTTTCAGAGCGAAACATTTCTCGCACTCGGAACAGGAATAAGGACGTTCACCTGTGTGACTCCTTTGGTGTATAAGAAGATGACTTTTCTGAGCGAAACATTTCTCGCACTCGGAACAGGAATAAGGACGTTCACCTGTGTGACTCCTTTGGTGTACAAGGAGAGTACTTTTCAGAGCAAAACATTTCTCGCACTCGGAACAGGAATAAGGACGTTCACCTGTGTGACTCCTTTGGTGTTTAAGAAGATTACTTTTCTGAGCGAAACATTTCCCGCACTCGGAACAGGAATAGGGACGTTCACCTGTGTGACTCCTTTGGTGTATAAGAAGAGTACTTTTCTGAGCAAACCATTTCCCGCACTCGGAACAGGAATAAGGACGTTCACCTGTGTGACTCCTTTGGTGCATAAGAAGATTACTTTTCAGAGCGAAACATTTCTCGCACTCGGAACAGGAATAAGGACGTTCACCTGTGTGACTCCTTTGGTGTATAAGAAGATGACTTTTCTGAGCAAAACATATCTCGCACTCGGAACAGGAGTAGGGACGCTCACCCGTGTGAATTCTCTGGTGCGTGAGAAGATAACTTTTCCAAGTAAAACATTTCCCGCACTCTGAACAGGAATAGGGACGCTCAGCAGCGTGATATTTCTTGTGTCTAAGAAGGTCTCTCTTTTTTGTGAAAAGTTTCCCACACACTGAACATGACAATGATCTCTCTTCTGTGTGATCTCCTTCCTGCCCTGAAGAAGATTCCTCGGGAATAGACGGATCTAATAAAGTATTTCTACTGTGAGATCTTAGAGTCCTGGTATGTGATGTATCAGAAGATTCCTCAGACGTACTCCGGACATTATGGTCATCTGCTGAGAAACAACATTTTACAATAAAAGTTAGAAGAATTTTTGAAATCTTGTATTCAGGCAGAGATGCTGATAGAAACCACGGAGCCCCGTACAGCCTACCTTACAGCCCCCACCCAAAAACAAATACTGTGGGCCGGATTCACAAAGAGTTACGCCGGCGTATCAGTAGATACGCCGACATAACTCGGAATCTAAGCCCGTCGTAAGTTTAAGTGTATGCTCCAACTGAGATACACTTAAACCTAGCTAAGATACGATGGCCTGCGACGTCGTATCTTAGGGTGCAATTTTTCCGCTGGCGCTTCCGTTGATTTTGGCGTAGAATATGTAAATGACTAGATACGCCCATTTACGAACGTATGCTTGCCCGTCGCAGTAAAGATACGCCATTTCTGTAAGAGATACGCCGTGTAAAGATAAAGCTGCCCCCTAGGTGGCGTAGCCAATGTTAAGTATGGCCGTCGTTCCTGCATCGGAATTTGAAAATTTTACGTCGTTTGCGTAAGTCGTCCGTGAATGGGGCTGGAGGTAATTTACGTTCACGTCTAAACCAATACGTCCTTGCGGCGTACTTTGGAGCAATGCACACTGGGATATGTACACGGACGGTGCATGCGCCGTTCGTAAAAAAAAACGTCAATCACGTCGGGTCACCACCCATTTACATAAAACACACCCCCTCATCCTCATTTGAATTAGGCGCCCTTACGCCGGCCCCATTTACGCTACGCCGCCGTAACTTAGGAGGCAAGTGCTTTGTGAATACAGCACTTGCCTCTCTGACTTACGGCGGCGTAGCGTAAATACGGTACGCTACGCCGCCGTAATAATGCGCCAAACTTACCTGGCAGGGGAGACACCATGATCATGAAGGTGGTTCTCCCAGGGCGAGGCTCGGCTATTGCACTCTGGCCGTGCTGATCGTGGTTGTCTTCCCTGCCGCTTCTCGGCCTTTTGGCTAGGACTAGGTGTGGTATCTGTCCTTATCAGTTGTCAGCGGAGCGCTGAAGCACCTCCTACATGGGGAGGGTGGATGCAATCCAATGACGTCATTGCACCTGGAAGGATGGTTTCAGCAAGGACTACGCTGTGCTGCCTGACAGATACTGGGGGCCGGCCCATGGTTGAGTCTGAGCCATCTGGAAGGGTGCTCCTGGTGAGGATGGGTACTGCGCTTGGTCTTGGTCTTTTTGCCGAGTTCTAGTCTGGCCTTCTGGCTGGCTGGTGTAAGTGCTATCTCTGTCAGTGATCCGGTTGGAGGAGCCGGTAATGCCCTGTATGGTGGAACGGGGTAGGACCATGCAAATCCGCATGGCTGGCAGGGGTGGAGGGCTGCACTGGCCGGTCGGGGGGTCGGATATGGAACGAAAAGCCTATGGTGCATGTGCCCCTGGAGTGGCAGTCCAGGGGTATCTGAAGATCACTGTGTGTGAGGGACACATTGATTTAAGGATACCACGGTCACTGCACCAGCTACACGCTTTTTTTAGCACCTGCCTCCTGGGCCGGGCCTTTTGGCTAGGATTTTTTATTCCTGGCCGGAGGGCCTGGTCATTGTTGATCACAATGACCACTTCTTTCACTCTCCTCTTCACTATCCCTTTCCCTCACTTTATTTACTTTAAGCCTATGTTTATCACGTTTTTGTCTTATTTTTGTTTGTGCACGTTTTGTTCACTGTGAGATTACTAGGGTGCCGGTCCTCGGGCCAGCCCTGAACGTCTTGGGAGTGGGTGGACATGGCCTTCTGGCTTAGTTCACTTGCTCTCATGGGGTCTCCCTTCGGGGGAGCCCCACCTAGTACTGGGAGGGTTCTGTTTCGGCAGTCCCTCCGAGGAAGTTGGGTCCGTGTCGGCTTCGGTTGCTCGGACCACAGTACCTCAGTCCCCGTCTGGAGCCTAACGCCCCGGGGGATCAGGGTTTGGGTCCCTCTTCACAGGAGGACCACTTGACGTTGCACCCGTCTGCACGTTTTTGTGAACACTCTTTATGTGTGTGCACATTTTTTCTGCACCGGGTGGAGTTTTTGGGTGTGTTCACACGCCATAGGCTTTTCAAAAAAAAAAAAAATAATGCGCCGAACTACGTGAATCCGGGCCTGTATATTTTTCGAGTATAAGCCGAGTTTTTCAGCACATTTTTTGGTGTTAAAAATGCCCCCCTCGGCTTATACTCGAGTCACCTTTTTGTGCCAGATCTCCCGGACTTTGGAGACCCGGTACTGGCCGGCCATAGGTCCCCTGGACCCCAAACTTGGCACACATGTATCCCCACTCTTCAAAGTTTGTTGTCCGGGGGACCTACGACTGGGAAGCACCGATTTTTCAAAGCCGGGCACCCCTTCTATAGACTCCAATGTTAAACAGTAATTTCTCCAGTGAATTTGGGGAGCCGGTAACGGCCGGTCGTAGGTCCCCTGGACCCAGAACTTGGCACACATGTAGGATTTTTAGATGAACTCAATAAACATAAATTATGCTCAATCCATGTAAGTATATACTTTATACTTGAAGAAGCAGAATAAAAATTGTAACTTTTCAAATTTTAGTGTGTATTACTTACTTGAATCCATATGTTTATTTTTTATAATCATCTCCGCCTCCTCCATAGACTGCTGATCTCCACTCACCAACATCTCTTCTTCTTCCTTGGTAAAAAGAAACATAAGATTACACAGAAGAATGTCCTTTCAGAGCTTAGAATACATTTTGTGTTCTAATTGCTTAGTCCCACCTACCTGATGATGGTGAGGGATGTTCTGATCTTCATGTGTGGAGTCCCGGGAGTACAGAGGACGGGGACATCTCTCTGGTGGGTTCCCATTACTGGATCCATCTGTAGGAAACGCACACACTGACTGAATACATTGTTTCTATGTGTTTATCAGATGATGGGGGATCTAGGTGGACCCTCCGTACTGCTCTCTCCTTTACAATAAAGTCTCCTCTTACCCGGTGAAGTGAGGGGCGGCCGCTTCTCCATCATGATGTCCTTGGTGACTTCCAAAATGTTCTTGTCATCGTTTCTCTCGGGTGTCAGGGAGGGAGGTTGGGCATCACCAGACTTATGTATGGGTCCATAATTCTACGTAAGGTAATGAAATAAAATAAATATCACACAGAAGCATGGCCAACTATCTCGCATTGACTTCAATGGGATGCAATATCGAATTCGGCCAGAGGTTGGGGGGGGGGCGCCAGAGAGCACCGATAAGGCCAGAGGACACTTCAGCTTGTTTCCTGCGCCCACGTACCTCAGGCCAAATGAGGTACTGCAGGCCAATGTTCGGCTTTTCTTGGCTCATGCGCCCCCGTACCTCATGGCCAAATTGTTGCCCGCAAATCGAAACGCTCTCAAACCAAGTTACTATTAAACCGAGGTTCCGCCGTATCTAGAAATGTGAATTGTGACGAAGCCGTACCCTGAAATTTTTTACCTTTTTGTTGTCAAAAATAAAAATACAGAAGGCGTCCCCACTTTGCACATCTGGGGGCAGATCCTCAAAGAAATTACGCCGGCGTATCTGTTGATATACGCCGCGTAATTTAAAATTTTGCGCGTCGTATCTTTGTTTTGGTATCCACCAAACAAGATACGACAGCATCTGTGTTAGATCCGACAGCCTTAGTACGCCGTCGGATCTAAGCTGCAATTTTCCGGCGGCCGCTGGGTGGCGTTCACGTCGTAATCTGCGTCGAGTATGCAAATTAGCTTTTTCCGATGATCCACGAACGTACGAGCGGCCGTCGCATTCTTTTACGTCGTTTCCGTTTGGCTTTTTCCGGCGTATAGTTAAAGCTGCTATCTGGTGGCGTACTCAATGTTAAGTATGGCCGTCGTTCCCGCGTATAATTTTGAAAATTTTACGTCGTTTGCGTAAGTCGTCCGTGAATGGGGCTGGACGCCATTTACGTTCATGACGAAAAACAATGACGTCCTTGCAACATCATTTGGAGCAATGCGCCCTGGGAGTTTTGACGGACGGGGCATGCGCAGTTCGTTCGGCGCGGGGCATGCGCAGTTCGTTACGCCGCGGGGCATGCGCAGTTCGTTTGGCGCGGGTCATGCGCAGTTTGTTACGCCGCGAGAAATACACTACGCCGCAAATTCATTTTAGGATTCAAACATTTGCAAAGTAAGTTACATCGGCGTAGCGTATCTCACATACGCTGCGCCCATAGGCCGGCGTAAGCCCGCCTAATTCAAATGTGGTAGATGTGGGCGTGTGTTATGTTAATTTACTGTGACCCCACGGAAATGACGCATTTTACGAACGGCGCATGCGTCGTCCGTGAAAGTATCCCAGTGCGCATGCTCCAAATTAACCCGCAAGAAGCCAATGCTTTCGACGTGAACGTAAATGACGCCCAGCCCTATTCGCGAACAACTTACGCAAACAACGTAAAATTTTCTAAATTCGACGTAGGGAACGACGTCCATACTTAACATTGGGACGCCCCATGTACGCCTCATATAGCAGGGGTAACTTTACGCCGGGAAAAGCCTAACGTAAACGGTGTATCTGTACTGCGTTGGCCGGGCATACGTTTGTGAATTGTCATATCTAGCTGATTTACATATTTCTAGGCGTAAATCAGCGTAACGCCCCTAGCGGCCAGCGTAAATATGCAGTTAAGATCCGACGGCGTAAGAGACTTACGCCGGTCGGATCTAATAGAAATCTATGCGTAACTGATTCTAAGAATCAGGCGCATAGATACGACGGCTCAGACTCAGAGATACGATGGCGTATCTGGAGATACGCCGTCGTATCTCCTTTGAGAATCTGGGCCTGTATGTCCAATATTTGCCACCCCTTTCCCGACTTCATAGCAACCACATGCTCTACCAACCGCCCCCATCACCCTCACATATGTAGAGCCCCCCTACCTCCACAGCACCCACATATTGTCCCTGCCCCTCGCCCCACCATATACAGAGTCCCCACCTAATTACAATGTAAAGAATACATAGAGAAGAGGTAAGCAGATATTATTATATAGTTACCCTCGGTGAGCCCATCCATAGTCCCGGTAATGTCTTTTCAGTCAGAGAAGAGCTGAGGAGACCCATCACCTCACACTTCCCGCTTCACACCTCCTCCACGGCCATTGGCTGCACTCCCTCCACACCAACCAACCACAGGGTTAGGAACACACTCACCGGGCAGATTCTGCTCTCCACAGAGAATCACCTCAGACCACTTTACTGCGATTGGTTGCGCTCCCTCTACAGGAACCAATTACAGAATCACAGGGACCACTAGGCCCTCACACTATTACTGCAGTGCTGTACAGAGAACACTGAGCCAATCTCTGAACCACAGGAGCTTACATTCTAATGTCCCACCACCTGAACAAATTATTATTATACATTTATATAAAGTAGTTCTGACATATATCATAGTGCTGTACAAAGAACACTGCGCCAGTCACATCAGTCTCTGCACCAGAGGAGCTTACACTCTAATGTCCCCCCCCCCCCCCACCTCACAGTCACACACTATTATTATACATTATATAGCTCTTACATATATCATAGAGCTGTACAAAGAACACTGAGCCAGTCACATCAGTCCCTGTACCAGGGGAGCTTACACTCTAATGTCCCCCCCACCCCACAGTCACACTATTATTATACATTATATAGCTCTTACATATACTGCAGTGCTGTACAGAGAACACTGAGCCAATCACACCAGTCCCTGTACCAGAGGAGCTTACACTCTAATGTCTCCCCCACCCCACTGTCACACACTATTAACCCTTTCATGACTAATTCTGTTTCTGATATTTGGCGTTTACAAGTTAAAATCCATATTTGTTTTTGCTAGAAAGTTACGTTACTTAGAACCCCCAAACATTATATATATATATATATATATATATATATATATATATATATATATATATATATATATATATATGGGATCGGGAATCTAAAATCCCTCCTTTGCACTTTAAAGTATTCAGATCGTCGAAAACGGCGATTCTGAATACTGTATATATTTTTTTAATACTGCGCCATTGGCAGCCAAGTAAACCAGGAGTGACGTTGTGACGTCGCTTCTGTGTTTACAGTCAGGAGATTGGAATGAAGCAGTTTACGGCTAGGCACCGGAACAGGTGCATAGTGGATCAGGTCTCCCGGTGGGACGGGAGGCCTGGTCAGAGCGGCGGAGGCGGCGGGATGTCCCCTCCGCTCCTCCTGGATAACAACCAAGCGGCTTTAAGCATTCAGCATTATTATATATACTGTATATATTATACATTTACTTATAAATGTTTTATAAATCTTATATTACACATTATAAATATTATTAAATACATTTTATGTATGTGTGTATATGTTATACACACACACATACATAGACACTCTATTTTTATTGTTATTATCATTATTCTTATCATCATTATTATATTATCATTCTAATTATATTATTTTTAATATTATTATGACTGTAACTATTTTTAATTACCAATATCTTGCGATTATGATGATGATTATTCTTATCATCATTACTATATTCTTATTATCATTATTATTTTATATATTTTATATTTGTGTATGTATATATTTAAAAATCTAATATATATATTATTAGTGTATATACACACACACATAGAAATATGTATTATTTTTTGTTATTTTATATAAACATATACACACACATATTATTATTATTATTATGATGATTATTCTAATTCTAATTACAATATTTTTAATAATATTACGACTGTAATTATTTTTAATTACCATTACCATATTTTAAATTCTTCTAATGATGATGAATATTTTATTATTATTAACACTGTATTATTAATATTATATTCTTATTTATTGTATTTTGACTGTAATTAATTTTACTTACCACTGTTTTTTTCATATTATTGTTATTGTAACTATATTTATCAATATAACATAATTATTAATATTGTATACTTTTTTATTACTGTCACTAATATTATAATTATAATATTTTTGAATGCGATTATCACTAATTATTGTAAATTACCGCATTTTTTTAAAAAAAATTATTATTATCATCATTGTGGATATCATACTATTGAAATATTATTTTTAATAGTATTACGACTATAAATAATTATAATTACCACTACACATCGCTTGTATATCAAGGCAAAATTTGTTAAAACATTTTGCTTGTCTTGCAAAACGCTCTCAAACCAAGGTTTTACTGTATCTGCTTCTGATTATTAGGCCTTGTACTCACGAGCAGACATGTCCGATGAAACCGGTCCGCGGACCGTTTTCATCGGACATGTCTGCGCCGGGGACTTCTGTTCGATGGCTGTACACACCATCGAACAGAACTCTGCGCGTAAACAATACGCGGGGCGTGTCCGCGGTGTCGCCGTGTCGATGACGCGGTGTCGCCGCGACAATGACGCGGCGACGTGGGCGGGCCTGCCTTTAAAATGCTTCCACGCATGCGTCAAAGTCATTCGACGCATGTGAGGGATGGCGGGCGGCAGGACATGTACGGTAGGTCTGTACAGACGACCGTACATGTCGGGGGGACAGGTTTCCAGCGGACTGTTTTAAAGCAATGCCAGGAAACAGTTGTCCGCTGGAAACCTGTCCGACCCCCCCCCCGAAAATGGTCCGCTCGTGCCTACACACGGCCAAACATGTCTGCTGAAACTGGTCCGCGGACCAGTTTCAGCAGACATGTTTGGTCGTGAGTACGGGGCCTTACTGTTACTAATTGTTGTACCACTATAACATTATTACTAGGGTTGTCCCGATACCACTTTTTTAGGACCGAGTACAAGTACCGATACTTTTTTTCAAGTAGTCGCCGATACCGAATACCGATACTTTTTTTAAATGTGTCCCCAAATGCAGCCATGTCCCCCCACATATCCAGCCATGTCCCCCACATATGCAGCCATGTCCCTCACATATGCAGCCATGTCCCTCTAGCCATGTCCCTCACATATGCAGCCATGTCCCTCTAGCCATGTCCCTCACATATGCAGCCATGTCCCTCACATATGCAGCCATGTCCCTCTAGCCATGTCCCTCACATATGCAGCCATGTCCCTCTAGCCATGTCCCTCACATATGCAGCCATGTCCCTCTAGCCATGTCCCTCACATATGCAGCAATGTCCCTCTAGCCATGTCCCTCACATATGCAGCCATGTCCCTCTAGCCATGTCCCTCACATATGCAGCCATGTCCCTCACATATGCAGCCATGTCCCTCTAGCCATGTCCCTCACATATGCAGCCATGTCCCTCACATATGCAGCCATGTCTCTCTAGCCATGTCCCTCACATATGCAGCCATGTCCCTCTAGCCATGTCCCTCACATATGCAGCAATGTCTCTCTAGCCATGTCCCTCACATATGCAGCCATGTCCCTCTAGCCATGTCCCTCACATATGCAGCCATGTCCCTCACATATGCAGCAATGTCCCTCTAGCCATGTCCCTCACATATGCAGCAATGTCCCTCTAGCCATGTCCCTCGATGCGGCGGCGCGATGCGGCGGCGGGGGGGGGGGGAAGGGGGGGGAAAGTATTCTATTTAGGTATCGGGGGTATTTGCGCGAGTACGAGTACTCCCGCAAATACTCGGTATCGGTCCCGATACCGATACTGGTATCGGTATCTGGACAACCCTAATTATTACTATTATTATATTTTTATTATTGTCACTATTACATTATTATAATACTATTTCTGTTATAATAATTATTTCAGCAATTATTTTTAGTTACCACTATATTTTCTTCTTCTTGTTTTTATTAGTAACATGACTGTGATCACACCACCCCCACTGTGTTCGCTTCCCTTAACAAAGATGGCGGCGGTGACTTCCTCCAGTGTTGCCGCGGTAACAGGAAAGCTACAGGTTCCGGGCGGGCTCAGAATACTTAGGTAAGCATTTGGCGCATGCTCAGTGTGGACAAAGCGGTCCCCGGTGGGCTAGCTCTCCCGGCATGCTCCGGGTGGCTCGGTGTTGGTACAGAGAGGGCGGGGGGAAGAAGAGGGAGGAGGAAGGAAGGTACGGGGCCCGGGAGGGAAGGTAAGTGTCCTACAACAATGGGGTGACGTCACAGCTCCTATCACTGACATTGTCTTGGTGAGCCTGGCTGCAGCCAATCAGAGATCTGCTTGTGTCACCCAGGTCAGAGAAGGCCCTGAACGGTGAGCTGTGATTGGAGGGCCCCTGGGTAGGTGAGGGCAGCCATTGACTGTGTTGGTGCTGGGCTCAGTTCCCGGTAGGGCCCGGTTTCCCTGTGGACCAATCAAAAGCTAACATTGGATGGTTACACCCCCCTCCAGAGAGCTGCAGACCAATTAGCAGCCAGAATCAGTCACTCCCTGCTCAGTGGGCTTCTGATGAGTATTGGCCACACCTGCAGACCAATCAAAAACCAGCATCATCTGGTCACACCCCCCAGGGGCTCAAGCTGAGTACTGATCACAGCTTTGGGCCAATCAGAAACCTGCAGTAGTTTGGTCACACCCCCTCAGGGGTGGACCAATTAGAAGCTGGGATTTTTTTGATCACTCCCCCTTCCAGAGGGCTATTATTAAGTATTAGCCGCCCGCCACTGCAACGCAATCAAAGGCCAGCATTGGTTGGTCACACCCACTTACCATTGTCCTCCATGGTTGGTGGGATCACGGGTGGGAGTTAAACTGGTGAAAGGCCAATAAGTGGTCCAAATAGTTTTGTGCATGTCTTCTGATAGATAAGATTATTCACCACCAACTCTTCCCACAGATCGGCCCCCGAGTACCTGTCTACACCACCGGGGGCCCCTCCAGAGACAAGATGGAGAAGAGCCGGGGTCACGTGACCAAAAGGATAATAAGTTTGACCCTGGAGATCATCTACCTGCTGACCGGAGAGGTGAGGAGGGTTCTGGGAGGTCACATGACATCACTCTTATCTCTATTAATAAAACACAGACCTGACCGGAGAGGTGAGGAGGATTCTGGGAGGTCACATGACATCACTCCTATCTCTAATAATAAAACACAGAGCTGACCGGAGAGGTGAGGAGGATTCTGGGAGGTCACATGACCATTTGGCTGCCCAAAGACCAGGCCACTTTTTGCGATGCGGCACTGCGTCGCGTTAACTGACAATTGCGCGGTCATGCGACGTGGCTTCCAAACAAAATTGGCGTCCTTCTTTTCCCCACAAATAGAACTTTCTTTTGGTGGTATTTGATCACCTCTGCGGTTTTAATTTTTTGCGCTATAAACAAAAAAAGCGTGAATATTTTGAAAAAAAAAAAAAAGCAATGGGCCAGATTCACAGACAAATATGTTGCGCAGCGGCGGCGTAACGTATCCCATTTACGTTACACCGCCGCAAGTTTACAGCGTAAGTGCCTGATTCACAAAGCACTTGCCTGTAAACTTGCGGCGGTGTAACGTAAATCCGCTCGGCGCAAGCCCGCCTAATTCAAATGGGGGCGGGCACCATTTAAATTAGGCGCGTTCCCGCGCCGAACATACTGCGCATGCTCTGTCCGTCAAATTACCCGACGTGCATTGCGCTAAATGACGTCGCAAGGACGTCATTGGTTTAGACGTTAACGTAAATGGCGTCCAGCGCCATTCACGGACGACTTACGCAAACGACGTGATTTTTCAAATTTCGAGGCAGGAACGACGGTCATACTTAACATTGGCTAGTCCAGCTAGAGGGCAGCCTTAGTTTTACGTGGCGTATCTCGACGGAAACGACGTAAAGTTAGAGCGACGGGTAAAGCGTACGTTTGTGAATCGCCGTAACTAGTCATTTGCATATTCTACGCCGACCGCAATGGAATCGCCACCTAGCGGCCGGCCTAGAATTGCAGCCTAAGATCCGACGGTGTAACACAGTTACACCTGTCGGATCTTAGGGCTATCTATGCGTAACTGATTCTATGAATCAGTCGCATAGATACGACAATCGTATCTCAGAGATACGACGGCATATCTCTTCTGTGAATCTGGCCCAATATTTTTTACTTTCTGTTATAATAAATATCCCCCATAAATATATAAAAAAACGATTTTTTCCCTCAGTTTAGGTCGATACGTATTCTTCTACATATTTTTAGTAAAAAAAAAAACGCAATAAGCGTTTATTGATTGGTTTGCGCAAAAGTTATAGCGTCTACAAATAGGGGGTAGTTTTATGGCATTTTTATTACTATTTTTTTTTTTACTAGTAATGGTGGCGATCTGCGTTTTTTATCATGACTGCAACATTATGGCGGACACATCGGACACTTTTGACGCTATTTTGGGACCATTGTCATTGATACAGCGACCACTGCTATAAAAATGCATTGATTACTGTGTAAATGACCCTGGCAGTGAATGGGGTTAACCACTAGGTGGCGCTGAAGGGGTTAATTGTGTTCTAACTGTAGGGGGGCTGGGCTACATGTGACACGACACTGATCACTGTTCCCAATCACAGGGAGCTGTGATCAGTGTCCTGTCACTAGACAGAACGTGGAAATGCCTTGTTTACATCAGCACTTCCCCGTTCTTCCTCTCTGTGAGACGATCACGGGACTCCCGGCGGACATTGAGTCTGCGGGACCCGCAGTTGCACTCGTGGAGCTTGCGCCGCGTCTTACATGGGATAGACCTGTATGCCCATATGCCTAGCCGAGCCATTATGCCGATTTATATCGTCGTGCGCTGGTCGGCAAGTGGTTAATAAAACACAGACCTGACCGGAGAGGTGAGGAGGATTCTGGGAGGTCACATGACATCACTCTTATCTCTATTAATAAAACACGGACCTGACCGGAGAGGTGAGGAGGATTCTGGGAGGTCACATGACATCACTCTTATCTCTAATAATAAAACACAGACCTGACCGGAGAGGTGAGGAGGATTCTGGGAGGTCACATGACATGTAATCACGAGCCTTGTCTTCCTTCCTAGGATTACGGACCCATAAAGAAGGATTCAGGTGATCATGTGACATCACACAGCCCTCCTTGCGTGTCTGAAATAGGAAGCAGCTCTCGGAGCCCCACTATGGACCCCCCACCTTCATCTTGGACACCAGAGAGGAACCGGAAGAAGATCCTGGAAGTCACCCAGAAGATCATTGATCTGCTGACAGGAGAGGTGAGCGGTGCCGGGAATTCTGGGACATTATCCAGTAACAGACAAGGGGTGTGTCTGGATGGTGACGGTATCATTGTGTGTGTCAGGTTCCTATAAGTGTAAGTCACTACTCCTCCTCACCACCTGATTGGCGACACGGTAGAGGTCTCAGGTGTGAGGAGGTGACGCTGATCTTTGACTCCTCCCATGTTGTTCAGGTCTCCTCCTCTTTTAAGGTTGTCTCCCTCTGATCTAAGGTGTCAGGATGTCTTATTTTCTCCACACAGGAACAGGATAACGAACTCCATCATGGCTTCACGGTGGAGGCATCCACGTCCATGAGATCTTCCGGTAAGGAATCTTTGTTGGTTGTGCCTTTTTTTGCGGATATTTGGTCCCCTTTAACCACTTAAGACCCGGACCTTTAGACAGCTAAATGCCCAGGCCAGGTTTTGCGATTCGGCACTGCGTCGCTTTAACTGACAATTGCGCGCTCGTGCGACGTGGCTCCCAAACAAAATTGGCGTCCTTTTTTCCCCACAAATAGAGCTTTCTTTTGGTGGTATTTGATCACCTCTGCGGTTTTTATTTTTTGCGCCATAAACAAAAATAGAGAGACAATTTTGAAAAAAATGCAATATTTTTTACTTTTTGCTATAATAAATATCCCCCAAAAATATATAAAAATGTTTTCCTCAGTTTAGGCCGATACGTATTCTTCTACCTATTTTTGGTTAAAAAAAAAATTTTTTGCATTTTTATTATTTTTTTTTTTTTACTACTAATGGCGGCGATCAGCGATTTTTCTCGTGACTGCGACATTATGGCGGACACTTCGAACAATTTTGACACATTTTTGGGACCATTGTCATTTTCACAGCAAAAAATGCATTTAAATTGCATTGTTTATTGTGAAAATGACAGTTGCAGTTTGGGAGTTAACCACAGGGGGCGCTGAAGGGTTCACCTAGTGTGTGTTTACAACTGTAGGGGGGTGTGGCTGTAGGTGTGACATCATCGATTGTATCTCCCCTATAAAAGGGATCACTCGATCGATGCGCCGCCACAGTGAAGCACGGGAAAGCCGTGTTTACATACGGCTCTCCCCGTTCTTCAGCTCCGGGGAGCGATCGCTCCGGGGCGGCTATAAACGAATAGCCGCGCCCTCATCCCGGATCGCTCCCTGAGGCTTAGCGACATGTACCGGGGGGGGGGGGGTCCCGATCGAACCCCCGACCCACGGAAAGGCAGCGATGTGCGGGCACGTTGTTCTGCCTGCCCGTGCCATTTTGCGGACGTGTATGTACATGCGTTGGTCGTTAAGTGGTTAAGACAGGGGTAGGCAACCTCGGCCCTCCAGCTGTGGTGAGACTACAAGTCCCATGAGACATCGCAAGTACCTTGAATCCTAGAGGCAGAGGCATGATGGGATTTGTAGTTTCACCGCAGCTGGAGTTTCCGAGGTTGCCTACCTCTGCTTTGAGAGAACCAGTCGCAGCTTCGATGTTTCTCCCTATGTGCTGGTCTACATAGACATTGCCTTGAAAAAGCATTCACACCCCTTGAAATTCTCCACATTTTGTCAAGTTACAACCAAAGCCCTGCTATAAAGACATAGGGCCAGATCCACAGTGAGAGTACGCCGGCGTATCTACTGATACGCCGGCGTACTTTCAAATTTCCCGCGTCGTATCTTTAGTTTGAATCCTCAAACCAAGATACGACGGCTTCTGGGTTCGATCCGACAGGCGTACGCCTTCGGATCTTAGGTGCAATACTTCGGCGCCCGCTGGGTGGAGTTTGCGTAGTTTTCCGTGTCGGGTATGCAAATTAGCGATTTACGACGATCCACGAACGTACGCGCGGCCGTCGCATTTTATAACGTCGTCTCTAGTCGGCTTTTTCCGGCGTATAGTTAAAGCTGCTAATTTGCGGCGTATAGATAGAATTGCCATGTTAAGTATGGCCGTCGTTCCCACGTCGAAATTTGATTTTTTTTTTTTGCGTAAGTCGTCTGTGAATAGGGATGGACGTAACTCACGTCTAAGTTGAAAAAATGACGTCCTAGCGACGTCATTTAGCGCAATGCACGGCGGGAAATTTCACGACGACGCATGCGCAGTTCATTCGGCGTGGGGACGCGCTTCATTTAAATGAAACCCGCCCAATTTGAAATCTGCCGCCAGAAATACACTACGCCGCCGTAACTTACGGCGCGAACTCGCTGAGGATTCGAATATACGCCAGGTAAGGTACGGCGGCGTAGTGTATCTCTGATACGCTGCGCCTAACTAAATGTATGTGGATCTGGCCCATAGAAGCAATGTAGTCAGTGTGTGTGTGCGTTTCCTACAGATGGATCCAATCACAGTAATTGTCCGTGGAGCGAGGAGTTCGGTGATGTAAAAGAGGAGGAGGAGGAGGATGACTATGGCAGCCCTGTGGATGACGAGGTAGGTCTACAGATGGATACATCTTCTGCAGGGGTCTCAAACTGATGGCCCTCCAGCTGTTGCAGAACTACAAGTCCCATGAGGCATTGCAAGGCTGACCGGTACAAGCATGACTCCTCCCACAGGCAGAGGCATGATGGGACTTGTAGTTTCGCAACAGCTGGAGGGCAGCCAGTTTGAGACCCCCTACATCCTCAGATGGCCCCCGAATCTTTGCTCAGGCTCCAGACTTGTGCGACTCCAAATTCATGTAAACATCTCTTGTAAGCGGAATAAGGGATGACAGGTTCTCTTTATTGAAAGATCGGGTGTCAAAAAGACCCCAAATCTTTAGTTTACCTTTAACTACTTAAGGACCGCCCGCCCAGTTATACGGCGGCTGTTGGAAGAGAAATACCGTTGATATCACAGCAGATAGCTGCCATAACCTCGGTATCCTCTTTAAAAGCGGGCGGTCCGCTTTCAGATCAAAGTGGTTTCAGCGGCGGATTTATTTTTTTAAAAGGATGGAAGCGAACACATATGCCGCATATGAAGAGGTGTTCAAACCACACATGTGAGGTATCGCCGCGATCGGTAGAGCGAGAGCAATAATTCTAGCCCTAGACCTCCTCTGTAACTCAAAACATGCAACCTGTAGAATTTTTTTAAATGTCGCCTAAGGGTAAAAGTTTGATGCCACCACCCATAAAGGTGATCTTGCGGCACATCCACCGCAGAGACCATCATTATCGTTTACAGGACCAGCCGCTGAAAAGATGGATATCTCGGTTGTGGCAGCAGCTCCTGCCGTTACCGAGATATCCATCTTTAAACTACCGATGTATATGTACATGGGCCGGTCGGTAAGTGGTTAAACTTGTAAACAAAAAATGCTCCCCCCCCCAAAAAAAAAGATAAAAAGTCAGAAGCTACAAATACTGTAGCTGCTGACTTTTAGTATAAGGACACTTATCTGTCCAGGGATCCAGCAATGTCCTCACCCAAGCCGATTCTTCAATTGGCTTTGGGTCCAGGCCCCGGTATAAAGATGGGGAATGGGTACCCCCTTCCACCGCCTCCAAAAATTAATCCAGCAGTTTATAGCCACTAGGATTACTTTTACATTGAAGGGAATCGACGGCTATTAACCACTTAAGCCCCGGACCTTTAGGCAGCTAAATGCCCAGGCCAGGTTTTGCAATTCGGCACTGCGTCGCTTTAACAGACAATTGCGCGGTCGTGCAACGTGGCTCCCAAACAAAATTGGCGTCCTTTTTTCCCCACAAATAGAGCCTTCTTTTGGTGGTATTTGATCACCTCTGCGTTTTTTTTTTTTTGCGCTATAAACAAAAATAGAGCGACAATTTTGAAAAAAATGCAATATTTTTTTACTTTTTGCTGTAATAAATATCCCCCAAAAACATATATAAAAAATGTTTTTTCCTCAGTTTAGGCCGATACGTATTCTTCTACCTTTTTTTGGTAAAAAAAAATCGCAATAAGCGTTTATCGATTGGTTTGCGCAAAATTTATAGCGTTTACAAAATAGGGGATAGTTTTATTGCATTTTTATTATATATATTTTTTTTTTTACTACTAATGGTGGCGATCAGCGATTTTTTTTTTGGTGACTGCGACATTATGGCGGACACTTCGGACAATTTTGACACATTTTTGGGACCATTGTCATTTTCACAGCAACAAATGCATTTAAATTGCATTGTTTATTGTGAAAATGACAGTTGCAGTTTGGGAGTTAACCACAGGGGGCGCTGTAGGAGTTAGGGTTCACCTAGTGTGTGTTTACAACTGTAGGGGGGTGTGGCTGTAGGTCTGACGTCATCGATCGAGTCTCCCTATATAAGGGATCACTCGATCGATGCGCCTCCACAGTGAAGCACGGGGAAGCCGTGTTTACATACGGCTCTCCCCGTTCTTCAGCTCCGGGGAGCGATCGCGACGGAGCGGCTAGAAACGAATAGCCGCGCCGTCGTCCCGGATCGCTCCCCAACGATTTCCGACCGCCGCATGTAGCAGGGGGGGGGGGGTCCCGATCGGACCCCCGACCCACGGAAAGGCAGGGACGTACCTGTACGCTCATATGCCTGTACGTGCCATTCTGTGGACGTACATCTACATGCGGCGGGCGTTAAGCGGTTAAAGTGCGTCAGCGCTGAAGGCTGAAAATTGGTCTGGGCAGGAGGGGGGTTTAAGTGCCCAGTAAGCAAGTGGTTAAACTTGTAAACCAAAAATTTCAGAAAAATCCTGATCCAGGCTCGCCCCCCCCCCCAAAAAAAGATTAAAAGTCAGCAGCTTCAAATACTGTAGCTTCTGACTTTTAATATAAGGACACTTACCTGTTCAGGGATCCAGCGATGTCCTCACCCAAACCGTTTTTTTCGATCGGCTTCGGGTCCAGGTGCCGGCATAAAGATGGGGACCAGGACCCCCTTCCGCCGCCTCTAAAAGTAATCCAGCAGTTTATAGCCACTAGGATTCCTTTTACATTGAAGGGAATCGACGGCTATAAAAAAATGATATCTCGATCATCGCTGCAGCTGCAAGGATGACCGAGATATCACTCTTCCCATCCAGTGACGTACCTGTACATCATATGGGGCAGATCCACAAAGATCTTCCCCTGGCGCATCGTATCTGAGATGTGATACGCCGCCGTACCTTACCTGGCTTTGGTTCGAATCCTGGAAGATTTTGCGCCGCAAGTTACGGCGGCGTAGTGTATCTCAAGCGGCGTAACGGCGCGGAATTCAAGTTGGGCGGGTAGGGGACGTGTTTCATTTAAATGAAGCGCATCCTCGCGCCGAACGAACTGCGCATGCGCCGTCCCTAAATTTCCCGCCGTGCTTTGCACGAAATGACGTCGCAAGGACGTCATTGGTTTTGACCTGGGCGTAAATTACGTCCATCCCGATTCACGAACGACTTACGCAAAAAAAAATTCAAATTTCGACGCGGGAACGACGACCATACTTAACATGGCAAGTCTATCTTTACGCCGCAAAACAGCAGCTTTAACTATACGCCGGAAAAAGCCGACTAGAGACGACGTAAGAGAATGCGACGGCCGCGCGTACGTTCGTGGACCGTCGGAAATAGCTAATTTGCATGCGCGACGCGGATTACGACGGGGACGCCACCCAGCGGACGCCGAAGAATTGCATCTTAGATCCGAAGGCGTACGAAGCCGTACGCCTGTCGGATCTAACCCAGATGCCGTTGTATCTTGGTTTGAGGATTCAAACCAAAGATACGACGCGGGAAACGTGAAAGTATGCCGGCGTATCAGTAGATACGCCGGCATACTCGCTTTGTGGATCTGCCCCTATGTGTTTAAAGCGAGTCTTGACCCAGCGAAACGCGTCGATTGTTCCTACCGTGTTTCCCCGAAAATAAGCCCGGGTCTTATATTAATTATGCCAACAAAAGACACAGTAGGGCTTATTTTCGGGGTAGGTCTTACTATGTATTGTGCTGTCTTCTCTCCCCCTCTCCCTCCCTGCCTGTCAGGAATCCCCAGTGTGAACCGAGTTAAAATGCTTGTAAAATCCTACAATCCACTTCAGTACAGTATTATATAATGTACAATGTGCGTGTTCCTGTAATATAATTGTTCCAATTACCTTTGTTATAGCGCCGCTCTGCGCTTCTGTGATCCGCCGGAGCTCTCTTCCCCGTAATTATATTACAGAAACACACACATTGTACATTATATAATACTGTAATAGAGTGGATTTTACAAGCATTTTTAACTAGGGCTTATTTTCGAGGTAGGTCTTATATTGCAGCCCTCCTGGAAAATAACGCTAGGTCTTATTTTCAGGGTAGGTCTTATTTTTGGGGAAACAGGGTACATTGTACACCCTGAATGAATAAATGCAGATGTGTAAAGTTACTGACAGTATTTAATATAGTGAAAATGTTGATTTTTTGCCTCTTGTTGTTTTTTAGTGGGAAGATTTGGTTGACCTGAAAGAAGACAGAGAAGAAGTCCTCATCAAGGTGAAGGTGGAGAACGTCGGTGAAGGTGAGAGAACTGTTACGGGACACATAAAAAAAGCATAATATAAAACACAATTCCTCCTTTTGCTCTGGGCAGGTATAGTAAGGCCGAGTGCTACAAAATCGAAAAAGAACCCTACTGGCGGCTGAATGTGGCCTTGGGGTGGGGGTGGGGGGGTCAGTAACAAGGATTGGGTAGATCACTTCCCCACCGTGCCCACGCTTTGTCAGAGCGGCACACAAAAGCGGCAGTGAGACATGGCTACCTGCTCTGGTACGCTGGTCCCCACGATCCCCCTTTACATCCTTCCCAGGGACTTCATTGTGATGTCATACAAGCCACTGGGATGGATGTGAGGGGAGGATCGGGGGGAGGGGGAATTTGATGGGGTGGAGGCAGCACAGCAGAATAGGAAGAAGGAAAACCGCTCCTGAGGGGGACATGATGGTGGCACTGGGATACTTACTAATACTGTATAATGATAAATAGTAGGATAATGGCGATGCTATAATGATGAGCAGTATGATGGAGGCACTAAAAGGAAGAGGATTTAAATGGAGGCCCTTTAATGGGGAGCAGTATGATGGAGGCGCTATAATGGGGATAATTATAATGGAGGCGCTATAATGGGGAGCAGTATGATGGAGGGACCATAATGGGGAGCAGTATGATGGAGGCGCTATAATGGGGAGCAGTATGATGGAGGGACCATAATGGGGGGCAGTATGATGGAGGCACTATAATGTGGAGCAGTATGATGGAGGCACTATAATGGGGGGGCAGTATGAAGGAGGCGCTATAATGGGGAGCAGTATGATGGAGGCACTATAATGGGGAGTAGTATGATGGAGGCACCATAATGGGGGCGTTATAGAGGGGAGCAGTATGATGGAGGCGCTATAATGGGGAGTAGTATGATGGAGGCACCATAATGGGGGCGTTATAGAGGGGAGCAGTATGATGGAGGCGCTATAATGGGGAGCAGTATAATGGAGGCGCTATAATGGGGAGCAGTATGATGGAGGCGCTATAATGGGGAGCAGTATGATGGAGGCGCTATAATGGGGAGTAGTATGATGGAGGCACCATAATGGGGAGCAGTATAATGGGGAGCAGTATGATGGAGGCGCTATAATGGGGAGTAGTATGATGGAGACGTTCTAATGGGGAGTAGTATGATGGAGGCACTATAATGGGGAGCAGTATGATGGAGGCGTTATAATGGGGAGCAGTGTAATGGAGGCACTATAATGGGGAGCAGTATGATGGAGGCGATATAATGGGGAGTAGTGTAATGGAGGCACTATAATGGGGAGTAGTATGATGGAGGCACTATAATGGGGAGCACTATAATGGGGAGCAGTATGATGGAGGCGTTATTATGGGGAGTAGTATGATGGAGGGACCATAATGGGGGGCAGTATAATGGAGGCGTTATAATGGGGAGCAGTATGATTGAGGCGCCATAATGGGGGTGTTATATAGAGGGGAGCAGTGTGATGGAGGAGCTATAATGGGGAGCAGTATGATGGAGGGACCATAATGGGGAGCAGTATGATGGAGGCGCCATAATGGGGGTGTTATATAGAGGGGAGCAGTATGATGGAGGCCTTATAATGGGGAGTAGTATGATGGAGGCGTTATAATGGGGAGTAGTATGATGGAGGCACCATAATGGGGAGCAGTATAATGGGGAACAGTATGATGGAGGCGCTATAATGGGGAGTAGTATGATGGAGGCACCATAATGGGGAGCAGTATGATGGAGGCACCATAATGGGGAGTGGTATGAATGAAGGCGCTAAAATGGGGAGCAGTATGATGGAGGCGTTATAATGGGGAGTAGTATGATGGAGGCACCATAATGGGGAGTAGTATGATGGAGGCGCTATAATGGGGAGTAGTATGATGGAGGCGCTATAATGGGGATCAGTATGATGGAGGCGCTATAATGAGGGGCCCAATGTAAGACGGGTTGGTAGATCCCCACTGATCACTAATGTAGGTAAAGCATTATTTGGGGGGAAAGGCGCCCTGTCATTACTGACCACACCCACTTTTATTTGGCCACACCCCCTTTAAAAAAAAGCAACCCTGATCTTTGGTTTCTCCAGCATTTTTAAAGCAGATCTCCACCTCCCTGGGATTGCCTACCCCGGCCTCATGGGAACTGTATGGACACTGAGCGTAGTCTTCATTCTTCACTTTGGTTTTCTTGTACAGATGAGTCCGGGAACTTTGGTTCTGAGAAAAGTCCAAGTCCCACATCTACCGGATGCTGTAAAGAAGAGGAAGAGGACGTCCCTATAGACTTTAAGGTGAGAGAGAACGTATACACTGTATGGGCAAAAGTTAGTAGACTCCTGACCATCACACCTTTTATATTTGTTGGACATCTCCTTAAATATGGAGTTGACCTCAGATCGGCCCCGAGTCCTGCACCGCGAGACCTTAGATCGGCCCCAAGTCCTACACCGCGTGACCTTAGATCGGCCCCAATTCCTGCACCATCAGACCCCAGGCCAGCCCCAATTCCTGCACCGCGAGACCTCAGATCGGCCCCAAGTCCTGCACCGCGAGACCTTAGATCGGCCCCAAGTCCTGCACCGCGAGACCTTAGATCGGCCCCAATTCCTGCACCATCAGACCCCAGGCCAGCCCCAATTCCTGCACCGCGAGACCTCAGATCGGCCCCAAGTCCTGCACTGCGAGACCTTAAATCGGCCCCAAGTCCTGCACCGCGAGACCTTAGATCGGCCCCAATTCCTGCACCGCGAGACCTTAGATCGGCCCCAAGTCCTGCACCGCGAGACCTTAGATCGGCCCCAAGTCCTGCACCGCGAGACCTTAGATCGGCCCCAAGTCCTGCACCGCGAGACCTTAAATCGGCCCCAAGTCCTGCACCGCGAGACCTTAGATTGGCCCCAATTCCTGCACCGCGAGACCTCAGGTGGGCCCCAATTCCTGCACCATCAGACCTCAGGTGGGCCCCAATTCCTGCACCATCAGACCTCAGGTGGGCCCCAATTCCTGCACCATCAGACCTCAGGTAGGCCCCAATTCCTGCACCATCAGACCTCAGGTAGGCCCCAATTCCTGCACCATCAGACCCCAGGTCGGCCCCAATTCCTGCACCATCCGACCTCAGGTGGGCCCCAATTCCTGCACCATCAGACCTCAGGTGGGCCCCAATCCCTTCACCATCAGACCTCAGGTAGGCCCCAATTCCTGCACCATCAGACCCCAGGTCGGCCCCAATTCCTGCACCATCCGACCTCAGGTGGGCCCCAATTCCTGCACCATCAGACCTCAGGTGGGCCCCAATTCCTGCACCATCCGACCTCAGGTGGGCCCCAATTCCTGCACCATCCGACCTCAGGTGGGCCCCAATTCCTGCACCATCTGACCCCAGGCCGGCCCCAATTCCTTCACCATCCGACCCCAGGTCGGCCCCAATTTCTGCACCATCCGACCTCAGGTGGGCCCCAATTCCTGCACCATCCAACCTCAGGTGGGCCCCAATTCCTACACCATCAGACCTCAGGTAGGCCCCAATTCCTGCACCATCAGACCTCAGGTGGGCCCCAATTCCTGCACCATCAGACCTCAGGTCGGCCCCAATTCCTGCACCATCAGACCTCAGGTTGGCCCCAATTCCTGCACCATCAGACCTCAGGTAGGCCCCAATTCCTGCACCACCAGACCCCAGGTGGGCCCCAATTCCTGCACCATCAGACCTCAGGTAGGCCCCAATTCCTGCACCATCAGACCTCAGGTAGGCCCCAATTCCTGCACCATCTGACCCCAGGCCGGCCCCAATTCCTGCACCATCAGACCTCAGGTAGGCCCCAATTCCTGCACCATCAGATCTCAGGTGGGCCCCAATTCCTGCACCATCGGACCTCAGGTGGGCCCCAATTCCTGCACCATCAGACCCCAGGCCAGCCCCAATTCCTGCACCATCCGACCTCAGGTGGGCCCCAATTCCTGCACCATCACACATCAGTCAAAATATCATAATTTTTTCTTATTTTGGCTTTTAGGAGAAAGAAATGAATACCGTCCCACAGTCAGAAGATGAGACGCCAGTGAAAGCGGAGGAAGTCGAAATGGGTCCAGGTGAGTAATTCTACTTTTATAAACCCGTCTTCCATCAGATGACCTCACCCTTGGGGTACCGCATTACATCATTCATGGGTTCTCCAACCTAATCATCAAAGACTGTGGGTGTGCCGAGGAGATTGTGCAGAACTTTTCCCATCACAGCACACAGACCAGGAAAATCGCCCTCCCCTGAGGACTGGTTCACACCGGGATCACACTGGAACTTGTGGGTTTGAACCGCAAAATGGCAGGTACAGTTCGGTCGGCCAGTTCTGGGAGGGCTTCATATGATGTCCTGTGATCGCGGCCGCTGCGGCACACACTTGGCAAAGTCTGCGATTACCGTGTCCTTCGGACACAGCGGATCGCAGATCGGGGTAAAGAGCCAATCGCAGTGGCTTTTTACCGTGTGATCAGTTGTGTCCAATCACAGCTGATCATGATGTAAACACACCAGAGAGAGACAGTAAATGGCTAGTGTGAAAGGAGACCTCTGCACTGATCATCAATGCAGCCCCAACAGTGGCCATCGGTGCTGCCAATCCGTGCTTCCTCATCGGTGCTGCCAATCCATGCTTCCTCATCGGTGCTGCCAATCATTGCTGCTGATTGGCAGCACTAATGTCCTGATGATGAGTGCAGCCCCAACAGTGCCCATGGGTGCTGCCAATTAGTGCTTCCTCATCAGTGCTGCCAATCAGGGCCGCTGATTGGCAGCCCTAATGTCCTAAATAACAGTGCAGCCTCAACAGTGCCCACCAGTGATGCAAATCAATGCCACCTCTTGGTGCCTATCATTGCTGCCCATGAGTGCAGCATATTAGTGCCCATCAGTAATGCAAATCAGTTTCACCTATTAGTGCCCATCATTGCTGCCTATCAGTGCTGCCTGTTAGTGCCCATCAGCGCAGCCTCATCAGCGCACATCAGTGAAAGAGAAAAATTACCCGTTTGCAACATTTTATAACGGAAATGAAGAGAATTTTTTATTTCTCTTCCGTTCATAGACGGACACAGCCTTCATTGACATTAGGGTTATGCTTCTTCCTTCCTGGTAGGAAGAAGCATAACCCTAATGTCAATGAAGGCTGTGTCCGTCTATGAACTCAGAGAAATGGATTTTACGGTGAGTACAAAAATCCTATTTTTTTTTTCAAAACGTTTGGTCTTTTTTCGTTTATTTAGCAAAAAAATAAAAAACCCAGAGGTGATTAAATGCCACCAAAATAAAGCTCTATTTGTGCGGGAAAAAAAATCCTGTAATTTGGGTACATCGTTGCATGACCGCGCAATTGTCATTCAAAGAGCAATAGCGCTAAGAGCTGAAAATTGGCCCTGGGCAGGAAGGGGGTGAAAGTGCCCAGTAGGCAAGTGGTTAAAGTGGAGCTCTAGCCCCCCCCGCCCCTCCTAAGATTAAAAGTCAGCAGCTACATATACTGTAGCTCAGGGTTTGACAAATTTGCTTGGAATCTAGGAGCCAGCTAAAAAAGTTAGGAGCCAGAAAACGCACCCCGTCCCGACGAGCTTGCGCGCAGAAGCGAACACATACGTGAGCAGCGCCCGCATATGTAAACGGTGTTCAAACCACACATGTGAGGTATCGCCGCGATTGGTAGAGCGAGAGCAATAATTCTAGCCCTAGACCTCCTCTGTAACTCAAAACATGCAACCTGTAGATTTTTTTAAACGTCGCCTATGAAGATTTTAAAGGGTAAAAGTTTGTCGGCATTCCACGAGCGGACGCAATTTTGAAGCGTGACATGTGGGGTGTAAATTTACTCTGTGTAACATTATCTTTCATAATATAAAAAAAAAAATGGGGATAACTTTACTGTTGTCTTATTTTTTAATTAAAAAAAGTGTAATTTTTTCACAAAAAAGTGCGCTTGTAAGACCCCTGCGCAAATACGGCATGACAGAAAGTATTGCAACGATCGCCATTTTATTCTCTAGGGTGTTAGGATAAAAAACATATATAATGTTTGGGGGTTCTAATTAGAGGGAAGAAGATGGCAGTGAAAAATTTTGAAAAATGACATTAGAATTGCTGTTTAACTTGTAATGCTTAACTTGTAATACCAACAGCCACCACCAGATGGCGCCAGCTTACACATCTGGTGGTAATAACTTGTAATACCAACGGCTCACCACCAGATGGCGCCAGCTCACCTTCCAAGCCAAGTCGCCAGGACACTATTTCTATTTCGCCATGGCGACCTGACGACCGGGATTTGTTGAGCCCTGCTGTAGCTGCTGACTTTTATTATTAGGATATTTACCTGTCCAGGGACCCCAAGATGTCGGCACCCCAGCCGATTTTCCGATCGGCTCCCGGGTGCTACCGCGTGGTGAGGTTTTAGGCTTCACGGCCGGTTTCCTACTGCAGAGGAGGGGGCTGAAGTTATGGGAGAGCCAGGTCTCCCAGAAGTGGAAACTGGTACCTGTCAAAAACAGGTACCCATTTCCCTCCCCCCCAAAAGGTGCCAGATGTAGCACCGGAGGTTCACCAGAAATTAGATTTTGGGTAGACGTACCTTCAAATATTGAGTTGTTTATGTTTGTTTTGTTCAAATTAAGGAACATTTGCCAAATATTCAATGAGAAATATTTAAATTTGTTTTTCAACAGATGGTGGTATCACAGAAAGTTTAAAACCATCGGACACCCCTAGCATGAGGCGTGGCCAAGGCTCTCCCGGCATTGCGCCCATCGTTGAGAACGCACCTGCAACACACATGCCGCCCATTCCCGAACCAATGCAAGGCGGCTTCTTCAGCAACTTGGACAAGACTCGGCGCAACACCACCAAAAATTCCTTTATATGTAGCGAGTGCGGGGATAGCTTTGCCACCAGGGCCCAGCTCTTAGCCCACCACAGGGCACACATGGGGGAGAAGCCCTTTGTTTGCTCTGAGTGCGGCAAAGGCTTCACCCGTAACACCATCTTGGTGGAACACATGCGGCTGCACACGGGGGAGAAACCTTACTCTTGTTCCGAGTGCGGGCAGAGTTTCATCAGCAACGGCCAACGCATCCGGCACGAGCGGCTTCACTCAGGCCAGAAGCCTTACATATGCAACGTGTGCGGCAAAGGGTTCACCCGCAACACCATCCTGATTGAGCACATGCGCATTCACACCGGGGAGAAGCCCTACGCATGCGTGGAGTGCGGCAAACGGTTCACCACCAACTCCCAGCTTGTCAAGCACATCAAGTACCACCGCGACGAGAAGCCTCACGTCTGTTCGCACTGCGGCAAACGGTTCATCAGCAATGGACTGTTGGTTATACACCAGCGGATTCACACAGGCGAGAAGCCTTTTGTTTGCCAGGAATGTGGGAAGGCCTTCGCCCGAAACGCCATCCTCCAGGAGCACATGAGAATTCATTCCGGAGAACGGCCTTTTGAATGTAAAGAGTGCGGGAAACGTTTTGCCAGTAACTCGCACCTGGCCAAACACCTGAAGAACCACACCGGAGACAAGCCCCATGCCTGCCCTGAGTGCGGGAAGCGGTTCATGTGCAACGCCCTGCTTGTCATTCACTATCGAACCCACACCGGGGAGAAGCCATTTGTGTGCAATGACTGTGGGAAATGTTTTGCCAAGAAAGGCAGCCTGGTGACTCATCAGAGGATTCACACTGGGGAAAAACTTTTTACCTGTAACGAGTGTGGGAAGGGTTTCACTCAGGGTTCCGATCTGGTTTCCCACCAGCGGATCCACACGGGGGAAAAGCCCTTTGTCTGTAACGAGTGTGGGAAGTGTTTCGCTCAGAACTCACAACTTTCCGTCCACCAGAAGAACCACAGGGGTGAAAAGCCGCACACTTGCACCATCTGCAAAAAGAGCTTCACCACTAAGGGAAGCCTCACCGCCCACCTTAAAGTACATACTGGTGAGAAACTCTTTACCTGCCCAATTTGCGACAAGGGCTTCACTAGTAACTCTAAGGTGACTATTCACCAGAGATCTCACACAGGAGAGAAGCCTTTTATCTGTACAGAATGTGGCAAAGGTTTTGTCAGCAATTCAGTCCTCGTGGCTCATAGGAAACTTCACGAGGCCAAAAATGTGTAACTTTTTTAACGCTGGTCATAAAGACAGAACAATGTTTTTAGAATGTAATAGTATTGCCACATATTAAGCAGTTTTAGGTCACGCTTCTTGAAAATGGGGTGTGATTAAAGGCCATGGCTGTACCACAAATAGGGTGTGATTGAAGCCCATTGCTGTACCACAAGTAGGGTGTGATTGAAGCCCATTGCTGTACCACAAGTAGGGTGTGATTGAAGCCCATTGCTGTACCACAAGTAGGGTGTGATTGAAGCCCATGAATGTAGCATAAATGGGGTGGGATTGAAGGTCATGGCTGTACCACAAGTAGGGTGTGATTGAAGCCTACGGCTGTACCTCAAGTAGGGTATGATTGAAGCCCATGGCTGTACCACAAGTAGGGTGTGATTGAAGCCTACGGCTGTACCACAAGTAGGGTATGATTGAAGCCTATGGCTGTACCACAAGTAGGGTGTGATTGAAGCCCATGGCCGTACCACAAGAAGGATGTGATTGAAGCCCAAGGCTGTACCACAAGTACAGCCTTGGGCTTCACAAGTACAACTTTTTTAACGCTGGTCATAAAGACAGAACAATGTTTTTAGAATGTAATAGTATTGCCATACTTAACATATTATATTATTTGTTTTAGGTCACGCTTCTTGAAAATGGGGTGTGATTAAAGGCCATGGCTGTACCACAAATAGGGTGTGATTGAAGCCCATTGCTGTACCACAAATATGGTGTGATTGAAGCCCATTGCTGTACCACAAGTAGGGTGTGATTGAAGCCCATTGCTGTACCACAAGTAGAGTGTGATTGAAGCCCATTGCTGTACCACAAGTAGGGTGTGATTGAAGCCCATAAATGGGGTGGGATTGAAGGGCATGGCTGTACCACAAATAGGGTGTTATTGAAGCCCATTGCTGTACCACAAGTAGGGTGTGATTGAAGCCCATTGCTGTACCACAATTAGGGTGTGATTGAAGCCCATGAATGTACCATAAATCGGGTGGGATTTAAGGTCATGGCTGTACCACGAGTAGGGTGTGATTGAAGCCTACGGCTGTACCTCAAGTAGGGTATGATTGAAGCCCATGGCTGTACCACAAGTAGGGTGTGATTGAAGCCTACGGCTGTACCACAAGTAGGGTGTGATTGAAGCCCATTGCTGTACCACAAGTAGGGTGTGATTGAAGCCCATAAATGGGGTGGGATTGAAGGTCATGGCTGTACCACAAATAGGGTGTGATTGAAGGCCATTGCTGTACCACAAGTAGGGTGTGATTGAAGCCCATAAATGGGGTGGGATTGAAGGTCATGGCTGTACCACAAATAGGGTGTGATTGAAGGCCATTGCTGTACCACAAGTAGGGTGTGATTGAAGCCCATTGCTGTACCACAAGTAGGGTGTGATTGAAGCCCATGAATGTACCATAAATGGGGTGGAATTGAACGTCATGGCTGTACCACTAGTAGGGTGTGATTGAAGCCTACGGCTGTACCTCAAGTAGGGTGTGATTGAAGCCTACGGCTGTACCACAAGTAGGGTATGATTGAAGCCTACGGCTGTACCTCAAGTAGGGTATGATTGAAGCCCATGGCCGTACCACAAGAAGGATGTGATTGAAGCCCATGGCTATACCACATGAAGGATGGGATTGAAGCCCATGGCCCTACCACAAGTAGGATGTGATTGAAGCCCATGGCTGTACCAAAAGTAGGATGTGATTGAAGCCCATGGCTGTATCACAAGTAGGGTGTGCTTGAAGCCCATGGCTGTACCACAAGTAGGGTGTGATTGAAGCCAATGGCCATTCCACAAGTGCTCCAAGACTAGCTAAGTAGGCATTTTCCAAAGACAGTAGATTAACTACTGGAGTACTTTCTACCTTACTCTTTTTAGTTCACTTCAAATACAGTCTTGTTTAAGCGGAAATTATAAAACAAATTTGTATCAGAACCTGGGTGGATATTTGAAGTGAACACAGAGTATGGTGTAACTAGTCCCTTGTATGTCGATTATGACAAACCTTGATATGGTAAACATACTTGGTTGCAGCTGTGGTTCCTATACCGAGGTGTCCTTTTGTGGTCTTTCATACAACACTATTTGTTGAATGTGATATTATATGGAGAATATTTTGATATTTAACAGCAGTGGCTTTTAATTTGGAGTTGCTGACGTTCCCATAATAGTTACCCATTTTTACATTGAGAAAACATGATGTTCTTTGGGTACTGCCAATTTAACTTTTTAAAGTATTCTTCTCTTTTGCAAGCCAATGGAGTGGTAGGGTAGCCTATTGTTTTTGCCCTGTGTGGAAAAAGTACTTGTTCACTGTAGGGTGAAATGGGAGATACCGTATTTATCGGGGTATTGAATGCCCCTCGTCGGTGTCTTGCCCGGCCCGGCGTCCATCGGCGGCCTTGTCCGGTCCGGCGTCCGTCTGCGGCCTCGGTGGTGTCCTCCCGCGCTGTCTCTGAGTCGAATCCCCGCTTCCCGTGCTGTGTTTGAACGCCGCCGCCGATATATACCGTGCGCAGTACACTCGGGCACGCTCGGCTTCTTACGCATAAAGGCTAGGAGGCGTCACAGAGCGTGACCGCGAGCGAAGCCTAGCCTGGCTGAGTGTACTGCGCTCGGTATATGTCGGCGGCGCAGTTCAAACTCAGTGCCGGTATCGGCGTATATCGCGCACCCACTGTTTTCCCCTTATTTTAAGGGGGAAAAGTGCGCGATATACGCCGATAAATACGGTAATTGGTTTCCAGGAACTCTGCTTCTTTGTAAAAAGTGAAGGCACATAATGAGTTAAAGCGGGGTTCCAACCACAATTAGCATTTTTTAAATGTATGTCCCTTTTATCATGCGTTTTTATAATATAAATCCGGTCACTTACTATTTTACAATCCGCATAGTTATTCAAAAAAGATAGTTTTATAAACTATGTCCACGCCGTTGTCATTTTGCTTGTGGGCATTGTGAAGCCTACAAGCACTTACTTCCTGGAAGTCTTGGATGGGGAGTGATAATTGGGTAGCGCACTGCATCCTGGGAAATGATGACACACATTTCCCAGGAGCATTAGAGGGAGACTCCATAGAAACCTAATGGATGATGTCGGGGGCCAGGGGACATTCTGGGGGCGTGGCTACGCATTTTCAAGGCATTCCTGCCTCTTTGTCAAGGCAGGAATGCATTGAAACGCGTAGCCACGCCCCCGATGTAGCCACGCCCCCTCCTCTGGAGTCTCCACCCTACCAGGGAGTGCTCTGAGCTTCCCACGCCTATACGGGAGGCAGCAGTGCTGCGCAATCCCTGGATTGGATGTCCTGATTTCTTATGCTGTAAATGCTTCCAAAAACGTACTTCCTGTGAGTTGCCAATTTTATTTTTATCATACAATAAAATGTTTTAGCGCTGCACTTCGATGACGCCCTCTTCTGTGTTTTTATGTCTTGAGTAGAGCTGCATGATTGTGGGGAAAAATGAGAATCACGATTTTTTTTGCTTAGAATAAAGATCGCGAATCTCACGGCGTAACATCATCTTTCACATTATACAAAAAAATTGTGCTAACTTTACTGTTTCGTGTTTTTTTTTTTTTTTTTTATTCATTAACCACTTAAGACCCGGACCTTTAGGCAGGTAAAGGACCCGGACAGTTTTTGCGATTCGGCACTGCGTCGCTTTAACTGACAATTGCGCGGTCGTGCGACGTGGCTCCCGAACGAAATTGGCGTCCTTTTTTCCCCACAAATAGAGCTTTCTTTTGGTGGTATTTTGATCACCTCTGCCGTTTTTTATTTTTTGCGCTATAAACAAAAATAGAGCGACAATTTTGAAAAAAATGCAGTGGGCTGGATTCAGGTACGACTTGTGCCCTCTTACGGAGGCGCAGCGTACTGTTTTTACGCTGCGCCTCCGTAAATTACGTGCGCTACGCTTCATTCACGAAGCAGTAGCTCTGTAATTTGCGTGTGCGCTCCCTAAAACTGCCCGGCGTAAGGGCGCGTAATTTAAATGATCCCGTAGGGGGCGTGGATCATTTAAATTAGGCGCGTTCCCGCGCCGATCGTAGTGCGCATGCTCCGTCTGGAAACTTTCCCGACGTGCATTGCGGCAAATGACGTCGCAAGGACGTCATTTGCTTCAACGTGAACGTAAATGGCGTCCAGCGCCATTCACGATTCACTTACGCAAACAACGTAATTTTCAAACATCGCGACGCGGGAACGACGAGTATACTTGGCATTGGCTGCGCCTGCTAATAGCAAGAGCAGCCTTACGCGGAACCTGACAAACGCAAACGACGTAAAATGCGTACGCAGGGCGCGCGTGGGGTTGTGAATCGGCGTTAGTATGCAATTTGCATATTCTACGCTGACCACTACGGGAACGCCACCTAGCGGCCATCGTAAGAATGCAGCCTAAGATACAACGGCATAAGAGCCTTATGCCAGTCATATCTTAGGCTGCAGTCGGCGTAACAAGCTTTCTGAATACAGAAAAGTCGTTACGCCGGCGCAACTAAGCAATTACGCTGCGTAACTATGGTTACGCAGACGCAATTGCTTACTGAATCCACCCCAATATTTTTTACTTTTTTCTATAATAAATATCCCCCAAAAATATATAAAAAACATTTTTTTTCCTCAGTTTAGGCCGATACGTATTCTTCTACCTATTTTTGGTAAAAAAAATGGCAATAAGCGTTTATCGTTTGGTTAGCGCAAAATTTATAGCGTTTACAAAATAGGGGGTAGTTTTATTGGATTTAAATTTTTTTACTAATAATGGCGGCGATCAGCGTTTTTTTTTTCGTGACTGCGACATTATGGCGGACACATCGGACAATTTTGACACATTTTTGGGATTTTTGCAGTTCGGGAGTTAACCACAAGGGGGCGCTGAAGGGGGTTAAGTGTGACCTCATTTGTGTTTCTAACTGTAGGGGGGTGTGGCTGTAGGTGTGACATCATCAATTGTGTTTCTCTATATCAGGGATCACACGATCGATGACGGCGCCACAGTGAAGAACGGGGAAGCCGTGTTTACACACGGCTCTCCCCGTTCTTCAGCTCCGGGGACCGATCGTGGGACGCCAGCGGCGATCGGGACCGCGGTCACAGTCACGGAGCTTCGGACCGGGTCGCGCGCGCGACCCACGACTGGGCACTTAAAGAAGACGTACCTGTACGTGCTTGTGCCATTCCGCCGACGTATATGCGCAGGAGGCGGTCCTTAAGCGGTTAAGCTTTCATTTTTGCATAAGTCTTCAGGCCAGTCGCGTCCTGCAGAATCCTTTTGTGGGTCAATCTGTGCATCGCTACAGATGGAAAAAAAAAGCAGGGTGCTGTGGTGCTTCCCTCCTCGGGGGCTGGTGTGTGACGCAACTGTACTAACTGTACTCACAGTCCTCCGTCTTCAGGGGTTGAATTAAACAGACGGTCGTTCAACCTGTATGACTGAGGGCATCTTGTGGCAGAGAAGAGGTACTGCAGGAAGACGATGATGAAAAAGCGATAGTTCAGTGCTACGGAGCAGGAAAAGCTGCCGGTTCGGATTGAATTTTGCGGTCTGGCGAACAGCCAAACGTATCAGGGCTCAACTTCCCACCAACAAGTGACTCCTCCCCCCCCGCCCGGCCCTTTTAGCTGTCCTATCCTGGGTGACAAGCAGGGCCGATCCGCCCTATAGGCTCACTATGCAAGCCGCTTAGGGCCCCCGTAAAAAGCTGTGGAGGGCCCCCGAAATTACTAGAGGCCCTGTCTGGTGATTTTCGGCCCCTGACCCCGCCCCCCCCCCCTACTTCTCAACCTTAATGTGACATGTCATTTTTCTTAGGGCCCCAGGGAGGTCAGGATCGGCACTGGTGAATCTAAACATCTCAAAATTCATAGCAGACCCCATGGATTTTATGGGGGAAACCCATACAAAAAAAAAAGTGAGTTCCCTCCCCCGATAGATCACCCTGTGTCCCCATGTTGATAAGAACAAAGGCCTCTTCCCTACAACCCTGGCCTGGTGTTCTGTGGATGGGAGCTGATTGGAACTTGGAAGCCTGTAAAATGAAAGGAGCCCCCAGATACCGCCCCCCTCCTGTAAGTGAATGGGCAAGGGGTACATTGTGAGAGAAAAACCCCCCCGACGCGTCCGATCCCATCACCCGCTCTCCTTCGAATGATCGCTCCTGCTGAAGAATATAAACAAAGAGGTCTCCCGGGTGTCATTGACAATATCTGGTCCTGTCCTATCGGTGGCTGAATGGTGACTGGAGCACCGCAGTTCGGTCCAACGGGTGGGAATGTGGAAGCGGAGCGGTGAAAAGGATAATTTTCTGTATAAGTGACAGTTATTTTTATAGGAAGTCTGGGGGTCCGAATTCCTGATCCCTCAGTCAGTGGAGCCCCGAGATGTGTCCTGATGGTCCTCCATTTCTGTGCACTGAATGTGTGCTAAAGTGTTCTATCCTAACCCTGGAGGTCACATCTCCACATCACTGAACCCTGCAGTCTGCATTACACACCCCTGACCCCTGCACTCTGCATTACACACCCCTGACCCCTGTACTCTGCATTACACACCCCTGACCACTACACTCTGCATTACACACCCCTGACCCCTGCACTTTGCATTACACACCCCTGACCCCTGTACTCTGCATTACACACCCCTGACCCCTGCACTTTGCATTACACACCCCTGACCCCTGCACTCTGCATTACACACCGCTGACCCCTACACTCTGCATTACACACCCCTGACCCCTGTACTCTGCATTACACACCCCTGACCACTACACTCTGCATTACACACCCCTGACCCCTGCACTTTGCATTACACACCCCTGACCCCTGCACTCTGCATTACACACCCCTGACCACTACACTCTGCATTACACACCCCTGACCCCTGTACTCTGCATTACACACCCCTGACCACTACACTCTGCATTACACACCCCTGACCCCTGCACTTTGCATTACACACCCCTGACCCCTGCACTCTGCATTACACACCGCTGACCCCTACACTCTGCATTACACACTCATGACCCCTGCAGTCTGCATTACACACCCCTGACCCCTACACTCTGCATTACACACCCCTGACCCCTGCACTATTCATTACACACCCCTGCACTCTGCATTACACACCCCTGACCCCTGCACTCTGCATTACACACCCCTGACCCCTACACTCTGCATTACACACCCCTGACCCCTGCACTATTCATTACACACCCCTGCACTCTGCATTACACACCCCTGACCCCTGCACTATTCATTACACACCCCTGCGCTCTGCATTTTGCATTACACCCCCCTGACCCCTGCATTACACACCCCTGACCCCTGCACTCTTTATTACACACCCCTGACCCCTGCGCTCTGCATTACACACCCCTGATCCCTGTACTCTGCATTACATACCCCTGACCCCTGCACTCTACATTACACACGGCTGACCCCTACACTCTGCATTACACACCCCTGCACTCTGCATTACACACCCCTGACCTCTGCATTACACACCGCTGATCCCTGCACTCTGCATTACACACCCCTGACCTCTGCATTACACACCCCTGACCCCTACACTCTGCATTACACACCCCTAACCCCTGCACTCTGCATTACACACCCCTGACCCCTACACTCTGCATTACACACCCCTGACCCCTACACTCTGCATTACACACCCCTGACCCCTGCACTCTGCATTACACACCCCTGACCCCTACACTCTGCATTACACACCCCTGGCCCCTACACTCTGCATTACACACCCCTGATCCCTGCAGTCTGCATTACACACCCCTGACCCCTGCAGTCTGCATTACACACCCCTGCACTCTGCATTACACACCCCTGACCCCTGCAGTCTGCATTACACACCCCTGCAGTCTGCATTACACACCCCTGACCCCTGCAGTCTGCATTACACACCCCTGACCCCTGCAGTCTGCATTACACACCCCTGACCCCTGCAGTCTGCATTACACACCCCTGACCCCTGCACTCTGCATTACACACCCCTGACCCCTGCACTATTCATTACACACCCCTGCGCTCTGCATTACACACCCCTGACCCCTGCACTCTGCATTACACACCCCTGATCCCTGCACTCTGCACTACACACCCCCTGACCCCTACACTCTTCATTACACACCCCTGCACTCTGCATTACACACCCCTGACCCCCTGCACTCTGCATTACACACCCCTGACCCCTGCACTCTGCATTACACACCCCTGACCCCTGCACTCTGCACTACACACCCCCTGACCCCTACACTCTTCATTACACACCCCCTGACCCCCTGCACTCTGCATTACACACCGCTGACCCCTGCACTCTGCATTACACACCCCTGACCCCTGTACTCTGCATTACACACCCCTGACCCCTACACTCTGCATTACACACCCCTGACCCCTGCACTCTGCACTACACACCCCCTGACCCCTACACTCTTCATTACACACACCCTGACCCCCTGCACTCTGCATTACACACCGCTGCACTCTGCATTACACACCGCTGACCCCTGCACTCTGCATTACACACCCCTGACCCCTGCATCCCAGCTTTATATATAGAACTCATTGTTTGCTCTCAGCCGCTTACACACACCGATCGGCCATAACATTATGACCCGTCCAGGCGTGGACACCACTACAGCTGTGAAGGTAAGTTGTGGTATCGGCCCCCAACTGTCACTATCAGATCCCGTACACTGGGCGGTGCCGCCACCATGGATCGGTTCTGTTTATCCAGCACAGAGGACGGACGGACGAATGGAGGGATCGATGGACAAATGGATGGATCGATGGACAAATGGAGGGATCGATGGACAGACGAATGGAGGGATCGATGGACGCACGAATGGATGGATCGATGGACGGACGAATGGAGGGATCGATGGACAGACGAATGAATGGATCGATGGACGGACGAATGGATGGATCGATGGACGGACGAATGGATGGATCGATGGACGGACAAATGGAGGGATCGATGGACGCACGAATGGATGGATCGATGGACGCACGAATGGATGGATCGATGGACGGACGAATGGAGGGATCGATGGACGGACGAATGGAGGGATCGATGGACGGACGAATGGAGGGATCGATGGACGGACGAATGGAGGGATCGATGGACAGACGAATGAATGGATCGATGGACGGACGAATGGATGGATCGATGGACGGACGAATGGAGGGATCGATGGACAGACGAATGAATGGATCGATGGACGGACGAATGGATGGATCGATGGACGGACGAATGGAGGGATCGATGGACGGACGAATGGAGGGATCGATGGACGGACGAATGGAGGGATCGATGGACGGACGCATGGAGGGATCGATGGACGAATGGATGGATCGATGGACGGACGAATGGAGGGATCGATGGACGGACGAATGGAGGGATCGATGGACGGACGAATGGAGGGATCGATGGACGGACGAATGGAGGGATCGATGGACAAATGGATGGATCGATGGACAGACGAATGGAGGGATCGATGGACGCACGAATGGATGGATCGATGGACGGACGAATGGAGGGATCGATGGACGGACGAATGGATGGATCGATGGACGGACGAATGGAGGGATCGATGGACGGACGAATGGAGGGATCGATGGACGGACGAATGGAGGGATCGATGGACAGACGAATGAATGGATCGATGGACGGACGAATGGATGGATCGATGGACGGACGAATGGATGGATCGATGGACGGACGAATGGATGGATCGATGGACGGACGAATGGAGGGATCGATGGACGGACGAATGGATGGATCGATGGACGGACGAATGGATGGATCGATGGACGGACGAATGGAGGGATCGATGGACGGACGAATGGAGGGATCGATGGACGCACGAATGGATGGATCGATGGACGGACGAATGGAGGGATCGATGGACGGACGAATGGAGGGATCGATGGACGGACGAATGGAGGGATCGATGGACAGACGAATGAATGGATCGATGGACGGACGAATGGATGGATCGATGGACGGACGAATGGAGGGATCGATGGACAGACGAATGAATGGATCGATGGACGGACGAATGGATGGATCGATGGACGGACGAATGGAGGGATCGATGGACGGACGAATGGAGGGATCGATGGACGGACGAATGGATGGATCGATGGACGGACGAATGGATGGATCGATGGACGCACGAATGGATGGATCGATGGACGGACGAATGGAGGGATCGATGGACGGACGAATGGAGGGATCGATGGACGGACGAATGGAGGGATCGATGGACGGACGAATGGAGGGATCGATGGACAGACGAATGAATGGATCGATGGACGGACGAATGGATGGATCGATGGACGGACGAATGGAGGGATCGATGGACAGACGAATGAATGGATCGATGGACGGACGAATGGATGGATCGATGGACGGACGAATGGAGGGATCGATGGACGGACGAATGGAGGGATCGATGGACGGACGAATGGAGGGATCGATGGACGGACGCATGGAGGGATCGATGGACGAATGGATGGATCGATGGACGGACGAATGGAGGGATCGATGGACGGACGAATGGATGGATCGATGGACGGACGAATGGAGGGATCGATGGACGGACGAATGGAGGGATCGATGGACAAATGGATGGATCGATGGACGGACGAATGGAGGGATCGATGGACGCACGAATGGATGGATCGATGGACGGACGAATGGAGGGATCGATGGACGGACGAATGGATGGATCGATGGACGGACGAATGGAGGGATCGATGGACGGACGAATGGAGGGATCGATGGACGGACGAATGGAGGGATCGATGGACAGACGAATGAATGGATCGATGGACGGACGAATGGATGGATCGATGGACGGACGAATGGATGGATCGATGGACGGACGAATGGATGGATCGATGGACGGACGAATGGAGGGATCGATGGACGGACGAATGGATGGATCGATGGACGGACGAATGGATGGATCGATGGACGGACGAATGGAGGGATCGATGGACGGACGAATGGAGGGATCGATGGACGCACGAATGGATGGATCGATGGACGGACGAATGGAGGGATCGATGGACGGACGAATGGAGGGATCGATGGACGGACGAATGGAGGGATCGATGGACAGACGAATGAATGGATCGATGGACGGACGAATGGATGGATCGATGGACGGACGAATGGAGGGATCGATGGACAGACGAATGAATGGATCGATGGACGGACGAATGGATGGATCGATGGACGGACGAATGGAGGGATCGATGGACGGACGAATGGAGGGATCGATGGACGGACGAATGGAGGGATCGATGGACGGACGCATGGAGGGATCGATGGACGAATGGATGGATCGATGGACGGACGAATGGAGGGATCGATGGACGGACGAATGGAGGGATCGATGGACGGACGAATGGAGGGATCGATGGACGGACGAATGGAGGGATCGATGGACGGACGAATGGAGGGATCGATGGACGGACGAATGGATGGATCGATGGACAGACGAATGGAGGGATCGATGGACAGACAAATGGATGGATCGATGGACAGACGAATGGATGGATCGATGGACAGACAAATGGATGGATCGATGGACAGACGAATGGATGGATCGATGGACAGACGAATGGAGGGATCGATGGAAGAACAGACGGACGGACGAATAAATGGATGGATTGACGGACAGACGGATGGGATCGGGAGAAGGAGTCGTCGTGTTCCTCAAACCATTAGAGAAGATCACCTCCTTCCGCTCTTGGCTGCGGATCACCATGGACACCCTGACAGCCCCACCATACACTGCCAGGGACATTACTTCTCCATTCACCACATCAACTTCAGGGACAACATGTTCACTCGCTATCTTATATATCCCACCCACTTCCAGATATCATAGTAACCAGATATTTCCAGCAGTATTCCTTTATCCTGTCATAATGTTCTGTCTCATTGGTGTAGAGATCACCACTGTGTATATACTGTATATAGATCAGGGCTGTCACTATGGAGGTTCCCTCTTCTGTCATCACTCCCCCTCCTCCCTCTCTATACTCTCATCTCTCACACACATGCGCACAGCGCCCTCCCTCCCCGGCCCGCCCACTATTGCCGTCCCGCCCCGCCCACCTCACAATGATCGGAAGTGTCCGGCGTGTAGCACGGAGAGTGACGTCACTGGGGGAGCTGTATATATTTATATTTATATATACACACCGGGGTAAGGGGGGAGGGGGGCCGTCATCATCATCTCATCACCCCCGACACCGATCTCCCCATAACACAGCACTGTGTCCCCGATCATCATGATTATCACCGATCAATCACCAATATCATTATTACTGATCAATATTCTTAGTATTATCATCACTGATCACCATTATTATTATTAATACTATCACTAATCGCACAGTACTTCTTATCATCATTATTATTCATATTATTATTTCTCATCACTATTAATATTATTACCAATCGCCAATATTATCATAATTACTGATTATTATTATCATCACTAATCACCATTATTATTTTTATTATAATTACTGATTATCGCCATTATTATTATTATTACCATAATAAGTATTATTATTGATCATCATTATTTTTTATATTATTACCATCACTGATCACCCCACAACACAGCACTCCTTATTATCATTATTATTTGCTATGACCGATCACCATTAATATTATTACAAATCGAAAATATCATTATCATAATTACTGATCATTATTATTAATAATATTATTATTATTATTATTATTATTATTATCATCATCACTAATCACCATTATTATTAATATTATTATTATTACTGATCAATATTCATATTATTATTATTATCATCATCATCATCACTGATTATTATTATCACTGATCACCATTATTATTTTTAATATAATTACTGATCACCATTATTATTATTACCAGCACTGATTATTATTTGTATTATTATTACCAATTACCATTATTATTATTATCATTGCTGATTATTATTATTATTACTGATCAATATTGATATTATTAATATCATCATCATCACTGATTATTATTATTATCGCTGATCACCATTATTATTTTTAATATAATGACTGATCGTCATTATTATTAACATCACTGATTATAATTATTTTTTATTATTATTATGACCAATCACCATTATTATTATATTTATTATCATTGCTAAGTATTATTTTTATTACAGATCATCATTATTATTACTGATCAATATTATTATTATTAATGATCAATATTGATATTATTACTATAATCATCATCGCTGATCATTGCTAAGTTTTATTATTAATATTATTATTATTACTGATCAATATTCATATTATTATTATCATCATCATCTCTGATTAGTATTATCACTGACCACCATTATTATTATTATTATTATTATTAACATCACTGGTTGTTATTATTATTTTGTATTATTATTATGACCAACCACCATTATTATTATTATTATTATTATTATCATTGCTAAGTATTATGATTATTACTGATCAATATTATTATTATTACTGATCAATATTCATATTATTATTATTATCATCATCATCGTTGATTATTAATATTATCATTGCTAAGTATTATTATTATTACTGATCGAAATTATATTTAATATTATTATTATCATCATCATCACTGATTATTAATATTACTGATCACCATTATTATTATTTTTATTACCAATCACTAATATTATTATTATCATTGCTGATTATTATTATTATTGATTAATATTACTATTATTATTATTATTACTGATCACCTTTATCATTATTATCATAGCTGATCACTGCTATTATTATTATTATTATTATTATTATTATCACTGATTATCATTATTACTATAATTACTATTATTTTTATTATTTTCATCACTAATTATTTTTATTAATGATCATGACACTAATATCGCTGATCTTTAATATTATGATCACCCCCCGGCGTAACTTCTATTATCACTGACACTGATCACCTCCAACACTTTCTACCATTATTATTATTATTATTATTATTATTATTTTTTTTTTATTGTTACAAGTAGGGTTGTCCAGATACCGATACCAGTATCGGTATCGGGACCGATACCGAGTATTTGCGGGAGTACTCGTACTCGCGCAAATACCCCCGATACCTAAATAGAATACTTTCCCCCCCCTTTCCCCCCCGCCGCTGCCGCCGCATCGCGCCTCCGCATCGAGGGACATGGCTAGAGGGACATTGCTGCATATGTGAGGGACATGGCTAGAGGGACATGGCTGCATATGTGAGGGACATGGCTAGAGGGACATTGCTGCATATGTGAGGGACATGGCTAGAGGGACATTGCTGCATATGTGAGGGACATGGCTAGAGGGACATGGCTGCATATGTGAGGGACATGGCTAGAGGGACATGGCTGCATATGTGAGGGACATGGCTAGAGGGACATGGCTGCATATGTGAGGGACATGGCTAGAGGGACATGGCTGCATATGTGAGGGACATGGCTAGAGGGACATGGCTGCATATGTGAGGGACATGGCTAGAGGGACATGGCTGCATATGTGAGGGACATGGCTAGAGGGACATGGCTGCACATGGGGGGGACATGGCTGCATTTGGGGACACATTTAAAAAAAGTATCGGTATTCGGTATCGGCGACTACTTGAAAAAAGTATCGGTACTCGTACTCGGTCCTAAAAAAGTGGTATCGGGACAACCCTAGTTACAAGTCACCCCCAACACATCATCATATGTCTTCCTTATTATAGTTCTCACCCGTAGGGATGAGCCCCCAGTTTGGACCGAACGTTTCTTGTTCAGACATTCACCCAAACTCCGGACTTTCATCCATATCGGCAGGATCTGAACATTATGGGCCAGATCCACGTAGATCGGCGTAACTTTAAATGGGCGTAGCGTATCGTAGTAACGCTACGCCGCCGCAACTTTGAGAGGCAAGTGCTGTATTCACAAAGCACTTGCCTCTAAAGTTACGGCAGCGTAGCGTAAATCTGCCGGCGTAAGGGCGCGGAATTCAAATGATAAAGATGTGGGCGTGTTTTATGTAAATTCTACTTGACCCGACGTAAATGACGTATTTTTTGAACGGCGCATGCGTTGCCCGTGGGGGTATCCCAGTGCGCATGCTCGAAATCACGTCGCAAATAGTCAATGCTTTTGACGTGAACGTAATATACGCAAAGCCCTATTCGCGAACGTTTTACGCAAACGACGTACACGACGGAAAATTCGACGCGGGCCCTAAGTCCATACTTAACATTGCGTACGCCTCATAGAGCAGGGGTAACGTTACGCCGAAAAAAGCCTTACGTAAACGACGTAAAAAATGCGCCGGGCGGACGTACGTTTGTGGATTGGCGTATCTAGCTAATTTGCATACTCGACGCGGAAATCAACGGAAGCGCCACCTAGCGGCCTGCGTAAATATGCACCTTAGATCCGACGGCGTACTAAGATGTACGTCAGTCGGATCAAGCCCCCATTCAGTCGTATCTTGTTTTGTGGATACAAAACAAAGATACGCCGGAGCAACCTAGAAGTTACGCGGCGCATCAATAGATACACCGACGTAACTGCTTCGTGGATCTGGCCCAATAGACTTTTCTCCCTCTGTTATCTACGATCGCTTCCTTCAGAGTTTAGGGGGGCCGGATTGTGGCCATTGAGAGTAGAAAAGGTCCAGACGACAGTGGGAATAAACAATGTCCCATTGTTGGTGTCATTGGGAGAATTATGTCCCATCATTGGAGTCATTGGGCCCCATTGTTAGTGTCATTGGGAGAAATTGTTCCCCATCATAGGTGTCATTGGGAGGAATAGTGTCCCATCATTTGTGTTGTTGGACCCCATTGTTGGTGTCGTTGGGAGAATTGTGTCCCATCATTGGAGTCATTGGGCCCCTTTGTTAGTGTCATTGGCAGAAATTGTTCCCCATCAGAGGTGTCATTGGGAGGAATGGTGTCCCATCATTTGTGTTGTTGGACCCCATTGTTGGTGTCGTTGGGAGAATTATGTCCCATTATTGGAGTCATTGGGCCCCATTGTTAGTGTCATTGGGAGAAATTGTTCCCCATCATAGGTGTCATTGGGAGGAATAGTGTCCCATCATTTGTGTTGTTGGACCCCATTGTTTGTGTTGTTGGGAGAATTATGTCCCATCATTGGAGTCATTGGGAGAATTATGTCCCATCATTGGAGTCATTGGGCCCCTTTGTTAGTGTCATTGGGAGAAATTGTTCCCCATCAGAGGTGTCATTGGGAGGAATGGTGTCCCATCATTTGTGTTGTTGGACCCCATTGTTGGTGTCGTTGGGAGAATTATGTCCCATCATTGGAGTCATTGGGCCCCATTGTTAGTGTCATTGGGAGAAATTGTTCCCCATCATAAGTGTCATTGGGAGGAATGGTGTCCCATCATTTGTGTTGTTGGACCCCATTGTTGGTGTCATTGGGAGAATCGTGTCCCATTATTGGAGTCGTTGGGAGAATTATGTCCCATCATTGGAGTCATTGGGCCCCATTGTTAGTGTCATTGGGAGGAATGATGTCCCATCATAGGTGTCATTGGGAGGAATGGTGTCCCATCATAGGTGTCATTGGGAGAAATTGTGCCCAATCATTGGTGTCATTGGGAGGCATTGTTCCCCTATATTGATGTCAGTGAGGGGAATTACGCCCCATTGTTGGTATCAGTGGATGAAATAGTGCCCCAAGGGCCACATAAAAGCAAGCAAAGGGCCGCATCTGGCCCCCGGGCCACAGTTCGGAGACCACTGATCTATAGAGTACGGGGAGCGAGCGTTGTCATCCTGGAACAGGAAGTGTGTTCCTGGCAGAATCACGAATATAATACCCTTTCCGTTTTTGGGTTTGGATTCACTTTATTGGTCTTCTCCTTCAGGGAATCTGTAAAACGGCCCCCATAGTCCGTATGGATCATCAGGAAGCACTGGGCTCAGTTTAAACTCTTGTGTTCCTCCTTTGTGTTCCTTCACTGCCACCCCCTACCCCAGTGGTCTTCAAACTGCGGCCTGAGGGCCAGATGTGGCCCTTTGCTAGCCTTTATCCAGGCCTTGGGGCACTATTCCTCCAACTGATATGAGGCACTATTAGGGGTGCAACGGATCAAAAAACTCACGGTTCGGATCGTTCCTCGGATCAGGAGTCACGGATCGGATCATTTTTCGGATCGGCAAATAAAAAATAAAAAATTCTCCCCCACTGTAATATACACATCTCCCCCCCCCACTGTAATATACACATCCCCCCCCACTGTTCACCCCCCCACCAACTATAGTACCCCCTTGGTGCAAACACCCCCCCTCCTCTCAGTACAAGAGACCCCCCTCCTCTCGGGGCAAGAGACCCCCCCCTCCTCTCGGGGCAAGAAACCCCCCCTCCTCTAGGGGCAAGAGACCCCCCTCCTCTAGGGGCAAGAGACCCCCCCTCCTCTAGGGGCAAGAGACCCCCCTCCTCTAGGGGCAAGAGACCCCCCTCGGGCAGTACAGACAGCGTGTGCTTCTTCCCCACGAGTGCGGGCTCCTCCTCTGTGGGTGTAAACAGAGGAGGGCCGCCGCCGGGTGAACCAAGATGGCCGCGGCTCCGGAGCTAGGCCGAAGCCGCGGCCTTTCCTAAAGTTATTCCTGCGGCTCCGGAGCTAGGCCGAAGCCGCGGCCTTTCCTAATGTTATTCCTGCGGCTCCGGAGGTAGGCCGAAGCCGCGGCCATAACGCTAGGAAAGACCGCGGCTTCGGCCTAGCTCCGGAGCCGCGGACATAACATTAGGAAAGGCCGCGGCTTCGGCCTAGCTCCGGAGCCGCGGCAATCCGCGGATCACAGTGTGTTCCGATCCGAAGGGGGTGACCCGTTCGGATCACGGATCAACTGTGATCGGTTGCACCCCTAGGCACTATTCCTCCCACTGACACCTACAAGGGGGCACTATTTCTTCTACTGATATCAATGATGGGATACTATTCCTCCTACTGACCACCAACCCTGAGGCCATATTTATATTCTCCCATGCTGGGCCTGGGTCATGTTCTGCCCCCCGCTGGCCACAATCTGGCCCTCCTAAAGTCTGAAGGACAATAAACTGGCCCTTTGTTTGAAAAGTTTGGAGACCCCTGCCCTACACACTAGCTAAGGATAACATAATCCATAGGCCAACACTTTCACTCAGTCCCTGTGTGTCTTACAGGCCCCCGGCCCTCATGAAATGAATCTGGTGATGATGTCATTGCACAGGATGGTGCGGTGTTGCCATCCATGGAGGAGTGGGAGTATATAGAAGGACACAAGGATCTGTAGAAGGACGTAATAATGGCGAGCCAGCCGGCCCTCAGATCACCGGGTAAGACTTCCATTTCTTGTATTGGGATCCACCTAGATACAAACACCCTTTGATATAAGGACATAGAATGTTAGGTTCCTATAAGGCACAGGTGTCAAACAAGGCCCGTGGCCTGAATTCAGCCCTTCGAACGTACGTACGCCCGTCGCAATTAGTTACGCCGTTTACGTAAGACATACGCCGGTGTAAAGATAAAGCATCTCTCTAGGTGGCGTAGCCCATGCAAAGTATGAACGTCGGAACAAGCGTATCTTTTTGCGTCGTTTGCGTAAGTCGTACGCGAATGGGGCTGTGCGTAAGTTACGTTCACGTCACAGGCATTGAGCCGACGTATCTTTGGGCCTAAATACGACGTGATACTGAGCATTCGTTCGTTCGGCCATGCATCTACATGGGGTCAAGCCTCATTTAAATACAACACGCCCCCTATCAGCCTACTTTGAATTACGCGCGCTTACGCCGGCCCATCTATGCTACGCCGCCGCAACTTAGGATGCTAGGGCCAGATTCACAAAAGAGATACGACAGCGTATCTCCTGATACGCCGTCGTATCTCTGTTTTAGGGGCTTCCTAACTATGCGACTGATTCATAGAATCAGTTACGCATAGTTTGCCCTAAGATCCGACAGGTGTAATTGTTTTACACTGTCGGATCTTAGGATGCAATACCGCGGCCGCCGCTGGGGGGAGTTTGCGTCGTAAACCAGCGTCGGGTATGCAAATTAGTACTTACGGCGATCCACACCGGTTTTTCGCGTTCGCTACGTCGCTGCTCGTCTAGTTTCCCGTCGCAAAGTTAGTCGTCGTTTTAGCTGCCCTAACTTTACACAGCCCATGTTAAAGTATGGCCGTCGTTCCCGCGTCGAAATTCAAAAAAAAAATTTCTTGCGTAAGACATCCGGGAATACGGAAGTACTCTATGCACGTCGCCGTTCGGAAAAAATGACGGCACTTCGCGCAAAGCACGGCGGGAATTTCGAAATGGAGCATGCGCAGTAGGTCCAGCGCGGGAGCGCGCCTAATTTAAATGGCACACGCCCCTTTGAATTACGCGGGCTTACGCCGGAGGCCTTCGGCGTAGGTTTTCATTGCAAGTGCTTTGTGAATCAGGCACTTGCGATGAAAACTTGCGGCGGTGTAACGTATCTACGATACGTTACGCCGCCGCACTTCTATGTGATTCTGGCCCCAAGTGCTTTGTGAATACAGCACTTACCTCTCTAAGTTGCGGCGGCGTAGCGTAAATACGATACGCTACGCCCGCGCAACGTAGAACTGCCGTACGTGAATCTAGGCCGGAGTATTTAGAAGTAGACTAGGATCTCTACAAGGACGTCATATTGGCGAGCCAGCCGGCTCTTACATCACCGGGTAAGAGGAGTCTTTTATTTCTTGTAAAGGAGAGAAGAGTATTGAGGATCCCCCTAGCTACACATCCTCTGATATAAAGACATAGAAACATTGGGCCAGAGCCACATACATTTGGATCGGGGCAGCGTATCAGAGATACATTACGCCGCCGTATCTTACCTGGCGTATATTCGAATCCTCAGCGAGTTTGCGCCGTAAGTTACGGAGGCGTAGTGT